>NC_057800.1:168521507-168569722 GCF_018294505.1 Triticum aestivum | reverse complement strand
AGAGAGAGAGAGAGAGAGGAAGAGTGGGGGCGAGAGGGGTCGTTTGTGTCCATAAATGGCGTATAGATAGGGAGACAATGTTGATGTTGTCTGAAATTGGCCTATGAACGAAGACACAAGGGAAGCGAGTCATCGTGTGTGTCATAGGGACTTCATGAGAGAGCTAGAATAGATGGTGTAGAGAACAATGTGCGAAATCGAGAATGATCATACATTAGGGAGCTATGCAAAGAGTCACGACATATATGTATACAGGGAAGGAGTTGGGGCGGGTCCGCATGTGGGAGAGATAGAAAGAGGAGAGTGGTGCACAAGGAGACAAAGTGTGCTTGTTTTCAGTGGGGGTGGTGTGTGAGGTGAGTGCGCGAGAACCACATAACTAGGGAGATAGACATTTGGGGGCAATGTTCTGTGTGTATGGGAAATATACACTCTACATAGTGCGTGTGCTTGGGTAAGAGAGATAGCGGGAGACCTAGAGAGTGAGGGAAGAGATGTGTGCATGCCCTAGAGACAAAGTGATAGAGACCTATGTTGGGGTCCGGACTTTACAAGAGAGAGGGGTGTTAATGTGCTCGTGTGTTGGTGTTTGGGGGAGAGAACGACTTCTCTCTCTCTCTCTGTGTGTGTGTGTGTGTGGTGGGGGGGGGGGGTTGACTTCAGATAAATAGTGAGGTGTCTATATTTGAGGGACTTTAGCGTAATTGAGATATTGTGCACACATGGTTGATCAATTTGTTTCACAGTTTGTACTATGAGATAACAATACTTTTGAACATGCGTGATATACCTTGATGTACCAGAATTACAAACCTAAGATTGGAATTTTGGAATTCGACTCCATCATTAGCTTTTGTAATTCATTTAAATGGAGGTACATTTTTTAAGCCAGGATTTCGTGATTTCAAATTCATATATCAAACCTAGAGATATACACATACGGGCATGTTCAAACTTTATAATCATCCACTTTATTCATACACATACACATTTTTGCTTTTGTCATCATATTTAGGATAAACACATTTGGAATTTCATTTGAATTGGACCGTATGATGGTATTTGCTTGTAGTAGCTCAATGATCCATATTTGAATTGAATGGACAATCTAAGTTTCGAGTTGGAGACATTGATTTTCAGAACTTGCACATTTTTTGCGTGCAAAACAAACAAATTGTCAGCCATGATATCATAGTCCGCCGTACGAGAGCAGAATACTTATAATTTTAGGTGCCAAAAGCTTTCAAACTTCCCGCTCACATCGAAATATCACGCGCCCGAAAGTTTAGCCCTGCGATATTCCTATTTTACCCCTGCCACATGAACGGAAAAGGGTTGCTTTGGTAACTCCATTGTTTTCCCCTCTTTACCCCCAACATTCTTCCCCAGGGCCCCTTCCCCTCCCCGACCCCCCCCCAACCACGGCAAGCCGCCGAATCTAGTCCTCCGCCGCAGCGGTGGACCTCACACCCCGCCGGATCTACCTTCCGCACCTTGGAACCCCCAACTGCCAACTTCACCGGAGCCGCTTCAGCGACTGGCTTGTCCACCGCTCCAGATCTCCTTGACCGCCATCATGGTCCATCGCATTGGATCTGCTTAACCGGCGCCCTCGTCCACCACACCGTAGGCCCTTCACTGACTCCCTCGTCCACCCCTTCGCTGGCCCTTCATACAAGCCCTCGTCCGCCGCAACAGATCCGCCTCACTGAAAGCACTGTACAACGCGCCGGCCGAAGCCTTTGTCCACTACACCAGACCCGCTCCATGGACGCCATATTCAACTCCACCGGCCCTACTTTACCGACGCTGCAGCCTCATCAGGTTATTTCGATTTGTACTCCTTCGGTTTTTCTCTTTATCGTGCAACTGTTCACTTACCACAGATGAGCTTTCTTGTATGTCGACAGGCGCCGCAACCGTAGCACCGGAGCCGCTTCAGCGACGGCGACAGCCGGCCCAAACTCAACTGCAACACGAGCACCATTGACGATCCTTAGCTATCAAGTATGACAACGATACCCATACGCTGCCGAGAATCAGGTACTATTATCCAACGGCCGGCGCCTACGTTCACTTTCCTAGCATAAGCACCGCACCTTTGAATTTCTTCAGGGCATCATTCAGTTTTTCATGAGACGCGTTATTCTGCTTGCACCTGTATGGCCATACTTCTGGCAGTGAACATGTTACATGTGCTAAATTACATACTAGTGCACATATAGTTAATATGCTTTAATTTTGTTCTGATGCCACCTGTTGGTTCCATCAGACTGCTTAATGTTCTCTATTCTTAATTACACATCAGCAAACTAGCATGTGGTTCCGCTGCTTTTTGTTTGTTTTACCCTACATTTTCTGATGCTAGCTATTACATCATTGCTCCGAGCCTCTGTTCATTACTTGTTTGTGTGTTCTTGATCTTCCCAAGTTGCATGACTAATTTTATGCTTCTATTAATTATGGAGCTGCCAACCCCATCAAGCAAAATATTTGTTCTTTTGGGGCTGGCACCTCGAACAAGCATAAAAATAGAGGGAAGTAGATATACTCCCTCCATTTCTATTTACTCTGCCCATAACTCCTGACCTGCATACCAAGGAGGGCACTGGTTTAATTTTTCTGGACTAATTTGCCAATTAATTAGGACAGAGGCGGATGGGGCGGGGCACAAAAGGAAACCAGCGCTAGGAATCGGCAACGCGTAGACTAATACGAGAAAACTGAGAAAAAGTTATACGCAAAGTAAAAAGAATCGGAGGGAGTATTGTCGTGTATGCACACACCCTTCTTTCATTAGTTTAGATGAACCATTGATGATCAATTCGGACCAGTGCATGCGATTAAAATTAATTTTACCTAAATAGATGGTGCAGAATAAACTACAACAACTAGATTTGCAACCACGGGATGCTGACGATATCTTCAAAGAACATTGCAACAACAGCTAGGCTTCACAGCAACATATGGTAAGCCAGTGTGTTTTAGTACATGTGAAATGTAATGCGAGTGGGCTGCTTTCTTGGCTTGTGCCCTCAACGTGTAATCCTACCGAATTACAAATAGTTCAGTTGTCTGCTTTGCTGTATTGCTTGATTTGAATGCTTATTTGTTGTTACGCTATACCTGAGTTGGCCAATGTGTCAGCAGTGCCTGCTGTACTATCGTAAAGAAATGCATGCATGTTTCATTTGAGTCCTTAACTATTCCTCTCAACTTCATCACATGACTGTCTTCATAGTTTATATGAGGCCACACTGTTAAGTGCTTTCTCAGATTATTTCAACTGCTTAGATGCCTTGCCAACTCAAATATAGTGGTTGTACAGTCCCTTTCAAGGTTGGAAAAAGCGGTAGGCATAAGCGAGGCAATTGGCATTCGCCTAGTGCCTAGGCGGTGCCTAAGCGTCCTAGACGCGGCCTAGGCGGTAATATATTTTTTACTCGTAGTGTATTTGTGATTATTATATGGGTGTTGATATCAGTGCAGTATGTGGCATGATTTCTTGCTTGGGTAGGCAATTCCTTGCTTGCCCTGCCTAGACATCCATTTATGCCCTAGGCAAGGCGTTTGGCCATTGCCTAGCGCCTAGGCGTGCCTAAGCGCCTCCTAGGCACTGCCTTTTCCAACAGAGCTCCCTTTCAACTAGGGATGTCAACTGGGTCCGGTTTAATCCCGATTAAAGTCCACTAGTGGTATGATAGTTCAAAAGAGTTTTTGTTTTTTTGAGGAAAATGAACTAGGGAGGTAGCAAAAACTAACTAGATGGGACTGGCGGATTTCGTTTATTTGCCACTTACATCCCTAGTTTCATCTTACCATTTTAATTTCTTTTCGGCTGATGCTGCTTCGAACCATTTAAATATAGTTTGCCATGCTCAGCAATAATTTGTCTGTTGTTTACCATGTAAGCTTACTGCCTGGATCATACGATAACTATCTCTTACTGATGTCCAGCGGAAACCTTTCAGGATGTCGTTCACACTAGGACACAATGTACAACCCCAGAATCTATTTGTGGAAGCAGTGCGCCATCCATGTTACCAGATGGTAGCAGTTCAGAGGCAACACCGCCGGAGAGCAGTCTGAGCATAGATATTGTAGTGCTTGAGGCTCTACTAGAGGCAGAAAAAGATGGTGTGGCTGGCATGAATGAGGTAATATTTATGTTGAGGCTGGAAATTACGGAATTAGCGGCACGCATTATGCAAGCAACCCAAGAATTGGAGGAAGTAAGAATGTTGCATTTGAAGACGGAGGAGGTCCTGCTGTTTCTGCTATCTGAAGCCCAAGATAATCCCGGTTCTTCTTTAGATACCAGTTCAAATTTTCATTAGATTATTGTACTTGCGTGTTGTGTCATGTCTCTGAATGGATTATGTTGCAAGACCCCCTATGTTGTCCATGTGTTGTAATGATCCGAATTTTTTAGGCGAGGTAATCCTCAAAACTTGTATGATTGACATAAGGTGAACTGTTTGCCGTGTGAGCATATTGTATTGGATGAAATAACTGTTTGACTCAGAGTGTATCCAACCTACTGAATTCGAAGATCACGGCATTTCTAAATCATAATCATATATAAAGGTGGAATAAATCTTTGTTGTGGTATTGAAGAAATAAATAACAAAACGTATAATTATCTGTGGATATTCGTAATCGAATACAAATTGGATTTGAATTTAGTTTGCCAGGTCCCAGGGCAAACCTGAATGCTAATTCTCCCAAGTTTTGAATGAAGCGGCTAAACACCCACTATAATTTGCGGGCTGCTCGAAGCAAGTGTTTGCGAGATGGAAATTACTGTCTACCCCTGACACTTGACATCCTTATCGATAGGATTTACACTGTTGTCGATAGGAGAAGACTAGTAACTTCAATCAGATGTGACACGACAGCCTCTGAGCCCATTCAGACACGGTGGGCTCCAAACATGGGCGGCAAAACACATTTGATTCAAGCTCGTCCGAAAAACATGTGTCTCTTCCTCCCATTTCCCATTCATACACGGTGGGCGGCAAAACAAACTCTCCTCGTCTGAAATCGATGTAGGCTTATATTTTAAATAGGGGCAAATGTGTAACTTCCATCAGACGTGACACAACCGCCCTACCTGTCAGCCCCATTCATACACCGTGGGTGCCAACCGTGGGCGGCAAAACACCCTCTCCTCGCCCAAAATAGTTACCGGCAAATATTTGGGAGATGCGAGATTACCGTCCTATCCCCAACCGACGCGATGTCCGAAATTTTAAATGGGGGATAAGTTCATAACTTTCCCCCATTTCAGAGAAGCGCGTCCCAAAGTTTGAGATCCCCCCTCCCCTCCATTTCCTCATTCATACACCATCGGTGGCACGACAACCTCCGCACTGCGGCCAACCTCCTCCGTCCGCCACCCCATCCTCCACCTTGCCGGAGCCACTACCCCTACCCCGTCATCCACTGCAAGAGATGGACGTCTCTCATCCATGGCGATGGACCAACATCCTTTCACTGCCTCCTCTCGCTTCATCGGCGCTGTCGTCCACCTTGCCGTTGCCGCTCCTACGACCGCCTCGTCCACGGCAACAGGATATATCCCCCGACCCGGTCGTCTACCGTCTAAAGTCTTCTTCCCCGCCGCTGACAGCCATCGCACCCGCAGCACCCTCAACGTATCAGCATAGGCCTACATGGCGTCGCAAGAGAGGTGGTACTCTTCCATATGTGCTTAAGTTATTGATCTCACCTGGAAAATAGATCGTAATTTGTTTACTGTACTTTTCTTGTCCATACCAAATCATAGTGGCTAGTTGAAAGCAAACATTGGTTGTGAAGTAGCTTTGTCCGGTTTTCACCTTCAGATCCGCCATGGCACGAGCACTATACTCGTAAAGCTTATGGTTTCCCCCCTTTATATTCACTACCATCATCGTAGGTGCTTCATGTCGTGCTAGCACTGCTCCTCAAGACCTCAACCCAAAGCTTACATGTTGAAATACGAATCTGATATGATGCTCATATCACTAAAACAGAGAATGTTTAATTGGTCACCTAATGTTCCTATATTTGTTTCGAAAAGCATGTGTGCCACTCACTGGTCCAGCTAGTTCCACTTTCCTGATTTTTCTCTTGATGCTTAGGGTTTTCCCCTTTTATCTACTCTACTATGATCTGTGTAGGTGCTTCTTGTCATACTAGCATTACTCCACCCTTCAAGCTAAACAACACAACACTCAGAATTCGAAAGCTTAGTTGTTCAAATATGATTGTGATATGATACTGATATTAGTTACCGACACATTTAATTGGTTAGCCAAAGGTCCCACTTGAGTTTCCAAATGCATGTTGCGACATATAGAGAGACAACATAATTGCATTTCTTTGTCACTTGTTGACCGTACTTTCTTGTCCATACCAAATCTTAGTTGTTATTTCAAAGCAAACATCGGTTGCTAACTACCCTTTGCGCAATTTGCAACTTCAGATCTGCCATCCCACTGCCACGGTCAACACTGTACTCATCATGCTTACGTTTTCCCCATTTTATGATGACCGCAATCAGCCTACGTGGTTCGTGTCGTAATAGCACTGGTCCACCCATCGAGCTAAACAAGCTTAGTTGTACAAATTCATATCTAATATTATTGCTGATATTAGTAAAACTGAGAGATGTTTAATTGGTTAGCTAAATGTTCCTACTTTAGTTTTGAAATGCATGTGAGCCACATATGGAGAGACCGGAAAGAATAGTATTTCTCTGTGCGCTCTGGTTCATCATGGGTGGCCAACCGACATTGTATTAAAAGACTTGTAATATCTTCAATCTGCTTGCTCTTCTGCTCTTCTTTAAGATGATACTCTTCTCTTGCGGTCGACTGGTCAGGTCGAGTTGTTCTCCCTTAGTATATTTTGAATCTGTCAGGTCAGGTCGACTTGTTCTTCGTTACTATATGTTGAAGCTATCATCTGCGAAGTGTCATCACTTCTAGAGCTCTCATATTTTGAGTAGTAGGCCACATTATATTAATACACACAACAAATTACAGCATGCATGGCATCTTTTAAAAGAATTGCAGAGATAGCACAAAGGGGTTTACAGGGAGGCAGTATTGGATTGGAATCACTTCTGCATTACAAAGAAAATCTCACTTGTTTTTATGTTTTCATGCATGTCAGATATTGAACATTATCAAAATGAATATGAGAATGGGTGCACGAGAGGAATATTGTGGAATGATCCACTGCCTAACAAACATGGCATGGTGGAGGATGGCCTATCTTATTCACCCATCAAGGTGCTTGCTCTAACTTTGCAAAGTTGTATTGGTCGCACATATTTTGCTTCTGACCTCTTGCATTACTTCTACTTTGTTACACCATCTGCTTAGTTTAAGCATCATATATGAGTATATGCCATGCCTATCCATTTTCTGTACCTATTCCATGTGTCGTCACACTATGTTTTTCAAGTCAAATGTTGTTCTTTCGTAATAGGTGTCCAAAAGGAAGAGGGTGAGTGCAGGTCGTCAAGGAGTACATTGGAAAAGGTAGTGATACCTGTTAAATCAGATAGATCAGCAGCCACAAAAAACACAGGCCCAACTGGACCACACTTTACCCCTACTCCAGTGGACAAACTCCTATTAGAACTGCTGGGAGCCCAGCGTCAGGTACTGTCTATGATATCAATTCAAAATTTGAACTCCTAAATTTCTGCTTGTGCCTTACCTTCTCTCTTGTATGAAAACTAATTTCAGATGAATCTCCTTGCTCAAAGGATCATACGATCTCAAAACAATAATGGGCTCTGCATTGCTCTTGTCAGTACCTCTCTCTCCCTTTTGCCTTGTAACGCTGTACTTAATTAATTGCTATTTGATTATGTATCATCAGTCTGCACCTCAGCTTCATTATCCTCTGTTTCTTCCAATATTATTTGATCTATATTTACTCTTTGCAAAATGTAGAATAATGGCAACGCTTATAAAGAATTTTCTTTGGGGAATTTATTGAATTATCCTTCCATCAACATGGAGAAGGGCTTTGTCCAGCCCGTGTTAACATGTAATGTAAGTTCATCCTTCTCAAGCCTTCAAACTTTGTTCTAGTATAGATTTGGGTAGGCATCATTTCCTCCACTATTGTTTGCTTTGCTGTTTACATCTGATTGGATGTTTGCAACAACTACTAGTTTCAAATTGTAGTTGTAAAAACATGTTCCTTATGCAGAACAGATCCATTTATTTGCTTATATAATTGTGAAACCTGTTACATGTCTCCTTGTTTCTCTTTCAGACTCGTATCTCTTACGCCAGGCAGAACTTTAGGGAAGATAGTGAGACAAACCATCTTGAGGACAGCGAGCTGACCCCAAGGTCCTGTCTTGATGAAGACAGTGAGTTGAAGCTACTCACCAGCAGGTGTGAGACAACCTCTGTGCAGTCGCTGCCTCAATCAGTTCGACTTCTTCAGTCTCGACTTAAAGCGGAAAGGCTTCCTTCAGCTCAGCTCCGACTTGAAGTCAAAGATGCAATGAAGATGTCAGAGGACTACCGTGCGCACCATCATGCCTTAAATCTAGTGTTAATGCATCTATCGTTGACACAACTGAGGTCTACTCAGCTTCTTCAGCTGTTTGAGGGGGGCAACCTGGCTAGGCCTAGTGCCTTCTAAAGTGCTCTCAGCTTTGTATATTCTTTTGTTGGTGCATTTATTTGCACTGGTGGCGAACTATGCCCAGTGGATGTAATATGTGTGATAGCCGTGATATCCTAGCGTAAGTTGCTTGCTTATTTATTTCCTTGTTGTCTTGTTTATTTGTTTGCTTCTAGTCATTGCAGTTCTTTTTCCGCGGTTTGCTAGTGGCTGCAATAACCTATTCTTTAAAACTAGGCCACAATAACCATGGGCTAATATTTACTGTAGTGACATTGGGCCTCCTACGGGCCGTAGAAACAGTGGGCCTTCTACGGGACGTAGAAATAGTGGGCCTTCTACGGGTCGTATCATCAATGGGCCTTATACGGGCAGTATGATCGATGGCCAAACATGGGCCAATAACAGGCCGCATTATGGTCGTAAACGGGCTAGAGTTGGAATCGTCCGTTCATAGGACGACCATAACGGGCCATCGTTAATAGGCCATATTTGATGACGCTATGAAAATGGCCCAACGTATTAACGGACCACAAACAGGCCGACTGTAACCACGGGCTGAATTTGGCCCACAAGCACAAAATGACAGTAACGGGCCGTAAGTAAACGAATGCTGGAAATGAGCCCAAGAATAAATGGGCTCTGAGAAGGCCGAAAGATAACATGGGCTGGAAACGGCCCAACGGAATAACGGGCCGTTAATGGGTATAAAGTGATACACTGTTCATTACGGGCCAGATTCACCACGGGCCGTTAATGGGTGTAAAGTGATACACTGTTCATTACGGGCCAGTTTCACCACGGGCCATTAGTAGGACAAGAGTTACATAGGGCCTCATATGGGCCGACAGACGTCATGGGCCATACATGGGCCAGAAGTGAAAACAGGCTGGAATCATATTGGATGGCCCAGATGACGCTACTGGGCCTAATTCGGATAGGGCATAATGGGCCTTGGGTTAGCAGGTTGTAAATGGGCTATATTCGAATAGGCCGTTAACAGGCTTTCCATGGGCCGGCCTGCCAGCTTTTGACCAAGTCAAACGGGCCGGTCTTTTCACAGGAATGGGCCTCTGTTGGGCCGTGCCATATTTCTACGTATCATAGGCGCCTTCCGTCCAATGAGTGGTTGACATCTGTCCCAACAATGAGCCGACACGTGTTTCCTCCAGCCAATGATGATTTTACACGTGGAAAATCCCCATTGGTCGGGGCTGTTAATGGGTTATTGGATCCAAAACCCGACCCGATAGCTTAACGGCGTTCCGTTACGGTGGATGCCACGTGTCAGTCACCCTTGACGAAAGCACTTCTGTGACGCGCATTTATCGTCATGGAAGTGGACACTTCCGTGATGATAATTTTGGTAATGTCATGGAACACTTCTACGACAGCACAGGTATGACTATCTTGATTCTGTCATAAATTTGTCATGGATGTACATGCATGACAAAAAAAGCGACCTACTGTGACAAACATGTATCATCACGGAAGTGTATTTTTTTTTGTAGTGTCTCTTCTACTTCTTCTTTTGGGAGAATCTTCTCTTCTCTTGTGGGGAGCCGTACACTCATTGGAGTAGTGTTCGGGTCTTCCACAATTGTAGTAGTTTCGCTCTCGACTAGAAGATCTTTTGTCATTGTAGGACCTTGACTTGGAACTTCTCTCTTTGCTTCTATTCTTGTAGAACTTGTTGAAGTTCTTCACCATTAGGCTCAATTCTTCATTGAAGGTTTGTTTCTCACTTGAGGATGTGGGGGCTTCGCATGAGGCTTTGTAAGCACCACTTGATTTGTTGTGAAGTTCCTCCTTATCCTTGAGTGGCATCTCATGAGCAACAATTCTTCCAATGACTTCCGTTGGCTTGAGATCTTTGTAATTTGGCATCATTTGGATCAATGTGCATACGGTATCGTATTTTCCATCCAAGGCTCTTAGGATATTCTTGGTGATGAATTTGTCGGTCATCTCTTCACTTCCTAAGCTGGCAATCTCATTTGTGATAAGAGCAAGCCTAGAGTACATTTCAGCAACACCTTCACCATCCTTCATTTTGAACTTGTCAAGTTGACTTTGAAGCACATCCAACTTGGATTCCTTGACGGAGTCGGTACCTTCGTGCATATCAATCAAAGTATCCCAAATTTACTTTGCATTCTCAAGACGACTGATTTTGTTGAATTCTTAGGGGCACAATCCGTTGAAGAGGATATCACAAGCTTGAGCATTGTATTGTAGCATCTTCAAATCGTCCGCGGTAGCTTCACGATTCGGTTCTCTCCCATCAAAGAATTCACCTTGCAAGCCAACACACACAATATCCCAAACGGCGGGGTTATGTCCAAGAATATGCATTTTCATCTTATGCTTCCAACTAGCAAAATTAGTACCATCAAAGTAAGGACCTCTACGGTGATAATTTCCCTCGCTAGACGCCATACTCTCCTAGGTTGTGAAACCAAGGCTATGACCACCAAAAGCTATGGAAATCAAAGCAAATGGAGACCAAAGCTCTCATACCACTTGGAGGATCGAAAGTATGTCTAGAGGGGGGTGATTAGACTACTTGACCAATTAAAAATCTATCTTTTTCCCAATTTTAGTCTTTGGCAGATTTTAGCTACCTTAGCACAAGTCAAGCAATCTTAACACAGTTCAAGGAAGCATGCAAAGAGTCTCTGAGCAGCGGAAAGTAAAGCATGCAACTTGCAAGAATGTAAAGGGAAGGGTTTGGAGAATTCAAACGCAATTGGAGACACAGATGTTTTTGTCGTGGTTCCGATAGGTGGTGCTATAGTACATCTACGTTGATGGAGACTTCAACCCACGGAGGGTAACGGTTGCGCGAGTCCACGGAGGGCTCCACCCACGAAGGGTCCACGAAGAAGCAACCTTGTCTATCCCATCATGGCCATCGCCCACGAAGGACTTGCCTCACTAGCGGTAGATCTTCACGAAGTAGGCGATCTCCTTGCCCTTACACACTCCTTGGTTCAACTCCATAATCTTTGTTGGAGGCTCCCAAGTGACACCGAGCCAATCTAGGAGACACCACTCTCCAAGAAGTAACAAATGGTGTGTTGATGATTAACTCCTTGCTCTTGTGCTTCAAATGATAATCTCCCCAACACTCAACTCTCTCTCATAGGATATGGATTTGGTGGAAAGAAGATTTGAGTGGAAAGCAACTTGGGAAGGCTAGAGATCAAGATTCATATGGTGGGAATGGAACATCTTGGCCTCAACACATGAGTAGGTGGTTCTCTCTCAGAAAATGTGTATTGGAAGTGTAGGTATGTTCTGATGGCTCTCTCCACGAATGAAGAGTGGGTGGAGGGGTATATATAGCCTCCACACAAAAACTAACCGTTACACACAATTTACCAATCTCGGTGAGAACGAATTGAGAAACTCGGTCGGACCGATTTAGCAAACCTAGTGACTGTTAGGATTTTCGGTGGGACTGAGATACAACTTGGTAGGACCGATATGGTTAGGGTTAGGGCATAACATAATCTTGGTGTGACCGATTACACAAACTCAGTGGGACTGATTTTGGTAATAAGCTAACCAGAGAGTTGGTCAGGTAAACTCGGTGGGACCAATCGCTCATCTCGGTAGGACCGAAAAATTGCGAAGGGAAACAGAGAGATTACAACCCCATCTCGGTGTGACCGAGATCCCTATCAGTGAGACCGATTTGCCTAGGGTTTGTGGCAGTGGCTATGACATCTGAACTCGGTGGCGCCGGGTAGAAAGAATCGGTGGGGCCGAGTTTGACTTTTGGTTTAGGTCATATGTGGATGTGGGAAGGTAGTTGGGGTTTTTGGAGCATATCACTAAGCACTATGAAGCAAGAACCTCATTAAACAACACCTCATCCCTCCTTGATAGTATTGGCTTTTCCTATAGACTCAATGTGATCTTGGATCACTAAAATATAAAATGTAGAGTCTTGAGCTTTGAGCTTGAGCCAATCTTTTTGTCCTTAGTATTTTGAGGGGTCCACTTTCCTCATCCATGCCATGCCATTCATTGAGCTTTTCCTGAAATATTAATCTTGGAATAATGTTAGCTCAATGAGCTATATGTTGTTAGGAATTACCAAAACCACCTAGGGATAGTTGCACTTTCATTCATCTTTATCATTAGGAACAACAGTAATGCCTCCCTTCTTAGGAACACAATGGACAGGACTTACCCACTGAGTATCAACAAACAGGATAAATTATACCTGCCTCCAGAAGCTTTAGTATTCCATTTCTTACCACTTCTTTCATCTTAGGATTTAACCGTCGTTGGTGATCAACAACCGGTTTAGCGTCTTTCTCCAATTTTATTTTGTGATGGCATAGAGTGAGACTAATGCTCTTAAGATCATCAAGAGTACATCCAATAGCAGCACGGTGCTTCTTTAGAGTTTTCAATAATTTCTCTTCTTCCTGCTTTGAAAGGTTAGCACTAATAATAACATGATATATCCTCTTTTCATCAAGATAAGCATATTTAAGAGTATCGGGTAATGGTTTAAGCTCAAACACGGGATCACCCGTGGGTGGAGGAGGATCCCCTAGAATTTGAATAGGCAAGTTGTGTTTCAAAATAGGTCCCTGTTTAAAGAATACTTCATCTATTTCCCTTCTTTCATTCATAAACATATCATTTTCATGGTCTAGCAAATATTGTTCTAAAGGATCATTAGGAGGCACGACAATAGAAGCAAGACCAATAATTTCATCTTTACTAGGAAATTCTTTATCATGAGGTTGTCTATGAAATTTAGCAAAATTAAAATCATGAGACATATCCCCTAAACCAACAGTAACAATATCCTTTTCGCAGTCTATCTTAGCATTAACAGTATTCAAGAAGGGTCTACCAAATATAATGGGACAAAAGTCATCTTGTGGGGCATAAAGAACAAGAAAATCGGTAGGATATTTAATTTTCCCACACAATACTTCAACATCTATAACAACCCCAACTGGTGAAAAAGTATCTCTATTGGCAAGCTTAATAGTAACATCAATATCTTCTATCTCAGCACGTGCAATATCATGCATAATTTCTTTATATAAAGTATAAGGTATTGCACTCACACTAGCACCCATATCACATAAGCAATGATAACAGTGATCTCCTATTTTTAACAAAAACAACAGGCATGCCAACAACAGGTCTATGTTTATTTTTAGTATCGGGTCTAGCAATTCTAGCAGCTTCATCATAGAAGTAAATAACATGCCCATCAATATTATCGACCAAGGGATCCTGAAACATAGCAATACTAGGTTCAACTTTAATTTGCTCAGAGGGTATAGGTGTTCTAGCATTACTCTTACGAACCACAATTGAAGCTTTAGCATGATCCTTTATTCTAACAGGGAAAGGTGGTTTCTCAATATAAGCGGTAGGAATAATAGGATCAACATTATAAGTGATAGTCTTTTCTTCAACTTTAATAGGTTCAACTACATTTACTTCAATGGGAGGATGATATTTAAACCACTTATCCTTAGGGAGATCAACATGAGTAGCAAATGATTCATAGAAAGAAGCTACTATCTCAGAGTCAAGTCCATATTTAGTGCTAAATTCACAAAAAGCATCGGTATCCATAAAAGATTTAACACAATCAAACTTAGGTGTTATACCTGACTCCTTACCTTCATCAAGTTCCCAATCTTCAGAGTTGCGTCTAATTATTTCCAATAAATCCCATCTGAATTCAATAGTCTTCATCATAAAAGAACCAGTACAAGAAGTATCGAGCATGGAACAATTATTAAGAGAAAGCCGAGCATAAAAATTTTGAATAATAATTTCTCTTGAGAGCTCATGATTGGGGCATGAATATAACATTGACTTAAGCCTCCCCCAAGCTTGAGCGATACTTTCTCCTTCACGAGGCCAAAAATTATATATATAATTACGATCACGATGAACCAGATGCATAGGATAAAACTTCTGATGAAATTCCAATTTCAAGGTTGTAGTTCCATGATCCAATATCATCACATAGCCTACACCATGTCAATGCCTTTCCCTTCAAAGATAAATGGAATACCTTCTTCTTGATAACATCCTCGGGCATACCTGCAAGCTTAAATAATCCAGAAACTTCATCCACATAGATTAGGTGCATATCGGGATGTAATGTTCCATCTCCTCTAAAAGGATTAGCTAGCAGTTTCTCTATCATACCCGAAGGAATTTCAAAGTAAACATTTTCAGTAGGTTGAGTAGCAACTCTGTGCTCTACTGGTCGGGGTGAAGATACCCCGAACAAGCCCCTCAAAGGATTATTTTCCATAGTAACAAGTGACAGTAAATTTCAGCACAGTACATAAATTTTTCCTTACCAAATTCCACCTACCAAAGGCGCTTCACTCCCCAGCAACGGCGCCAGAAAAGAGTCTTGATGACCCACAAGTATAGGGGATCTATCGTAGTCCTTTCGATAAGTAAGAGAGTCAAACCCAACGAGGAGTAGAAGGAAATGACAAGCAATTTTCAGTAAAGTATTCTCTGCAAGCACTGAAATTATCGGTAACAGATAGTTTTGTGATAAGGTAATTCATAACGGGTAACAAGTAACAAAAGTAAAAAAGGTGCAGCAAGGTGGCCCAATCCTTTTTGTAGCAAAGGACAAGCCTGGACAAACTCTTATATAAAGGAAAGCACTCCCGAGGACACAAGGGAATTATCGTCAAGCTAGTTTTCCTCATGCTCATATGATTCGCGTTCGTTACTTTGATAATTTTATATGTGGGTGGACCGGTGCTTGGGTACTGCCCTTCCTTGAACAAGCATCCCACTTATGATTAACCCCCCTCATAAACTAGGGTTTAAGCTTCTGTCACTCTAGCAACCCATCATATACTTATTACTTCCCAATGCCTTCCCCTAGGCCCAAACGATGGTGAAGTGTCATGTAGTTGACGTTCACATAACACCACTAGAGGAAAGACAGCATACATCTCATCAAAATATCGAACGAATACCAAATTCACATGACTACTTATAACAAGACTTCTCCCATGTCCTCAGGAACAAACGTAACTACTCACAAATCATATTAATGTTCATAATCAGAGGGGTATTAATGTGCATAAAGGATATGAACATATAATCTTCCACCGAATAAACCAACTAGCATCAACTACAAAGAGTAATCAACACTACTAGCAACCCATAGGTACCAATCTGAAGTTTTGAGACAAAGATCGGATACAAGAGATGAACTAGGGTTTGAGAGGAGATGGTGTTGGTGAAGATGTTTATGGAGATTGACCTCCTCCCGATGAGAGGATCGATGGTGATGACGATGGTGACGATTTCCCCCTCCCGGAGGGATGTTTCCCCGGCAGAATAGCTCCGTCGGAGCCCTAGGTTGGTTCCGCCAAGGTTCCACCTCGAGACGGCGGCGATTTGTCCCAAAAGCTTCCTTATGATTTTTTTCCAGGGCAAAAGACACCTTATACCTGAAGATGGGCATCGGGGGGCTTCCAGGTGGCCCACGAGGCAGGGGCACACCCAGGGGGGTAGGGCGCACCCTCCACCCTCATGGACAGTGGGTGGCCCCCCTCTGGTGTTTTCTTCGCCCAATATTTTTAATATATTCCAAAAATAACTTTCGTGGAGTTTCAAGACTTTTGGAGTTGTGCGGAATAGGTCTCTAATATTTGCTCCTTTTCCAGCCCAGGATTCCAGCTGCCGGCATTCTCCCTCTTCATGTAAACCTTGTAAAATAAGAGAGAAAAGGCATAAGTATTGTGACATAATGTGTAATAATAGCCCATAATGCAATAAATATCGATATAAAAGCATGATGCAAAATGGACGTATCAATCGCGCAGACGACGTGCTTCTGTAGCGCCTTCACGTGGGCAGTGCACCCCCAGTCTGGACTCTTGGTGGTCCATGAGGCGAGTCTGGTAGGGGGTCTGGATCTGAATGCGGGAGTTTCCTCCAGGTGGCCTCCCTTGGTTCGGTAATGTAGAACCACTCCTTTTTCCACACCTTGACGGTGTCAATAAATTTTCCCTCTGGCCACAGGACCCGTGTCATCTTGTTGATCATGGCCCCGCCGCAGTTTGCATGGTCGCCACCCACCACCTTGGGCTTGACGTTGAACACCTTCAACCATAGATCAAAGTGTGGCCGGACTTGAAGGAGCGCTTCACAGAAGACGATAAAGGTCGAGATGTGGAGGAGGGAGTTGGGGTTAGATCATGAAAATCCATCCCAAAAAAGAACATCAACCCCCTTCCAAAGGGGTGTAGAGGGAACTCAAGCCCTCCGAAGAAATGTGGTAGGAACACAACCCTTTCGCCCGGCCTGGGTGTGGGAATGACTTGACCTGATTCAGGGGGGCCGATGGGTAATGTTGGTCGACAAGTAGCCGGTCTGCTTCAGCTTTAGGATGTCGCTTTCGGTGACGATGGGGGCATCCCACTTCCCGTTGGCACCGGATCCGGCCATGGCGGGATGAGCGGGGTGGGATTCGCTGTGAAGTAGAGAGATGGGGCGCTGGAGATCTGAAGGATTGCATAAGCAACAGTGGAAGGTGGGAGAAGGCATGGGATGCAGATTGTAGTTGTCCCCTCTTTATAAGCCACGGAGGGACCGCAAGTCCCTCTTCTCATGCCATAGGCTTCTCCGCTTCCCGATAATCTTGTAACATCATGTGCGAGTGGGGAGTCAATATCATTGACCAAATCCCCGAAAAAATGGAGCACGATCTCCACCTTGATGAGACGTGCCAATGAGAGGTCGGCCTCGAGCCGCGCATCAAGAATAACCCATCGCATGGAGTTATGACCGGTCGCAGCCCTCTGATAAAGAAGAAAAAGATGGCAGTCGAAGACACTATTCACACTAGACCGACTTTTCTTTTTTCATTCAGGGCTAATTATAATCACTGGTACAGCGAGGTGCTATACAAACGGTTTTTAACCCCTTTCCGCGACGGTGTTTTGAACCATCACCAAGTGAGTGACTATGATAAGGGGGTCCTTCCCACACGACCCAGAAACCATCAGGGAAAGGCCCTCTGGTCACACACGCTCGGCAAAAGTGAGGTCGTGTGCGATGAGCGAGCGATCAAATACGGTTATACGTACAGTTGTGCTAAAAATACAATTATACAGGCCAAATCACTTCCGGTCGTAAGTACATCCCACACAGTTAGTCCTGGCTAAACTTTTCCGTTCGTATGTACATTGCACACAATCAATCCAAGGAGTATGTTTCCATTAGTATGTACATCCCACACAGTTAATCCAAGAAGTACATTTCCATTTGTATATACGTGGGGACCCCGACTCATAAGTCGTGATCACCGAATGCACGTGTACAGTGATCCCAGAGATCAATGCTCACTGAACACACAGAAGCTGAATAACAAGAGTCTTACATCCATACATACCGTATCACACAAGTAGGACCATTATGGTCAAGTCTTGAGTATAACATTGCAGCGGAAATCTTCGTCGATAACTTGGACCCATGCCATCTGCCTTAACCCTACAGGCATTCTGACTGGGAAGCATCCTAGCTCGCATGCTCGTCACCGAAGTACTCTTCTTCATATCGTGCTCTTCATGCCTAGCCAATAAAATAACCAGTGGCAAGCCAATGAGTACTTTGAATGTACTCGCAAGCATCCCAAGGGTGATAACAGAATAATTATGCAAGGCACTACTGCTAATTTGGCATTTTTGCGGAAATCTAGTTTTTCTCACGCAAGTATGATCAACATTTATCAAGGATATGAATGCGTCTGCAACAAGTATCAGGAGGTTACAGACATCAACATCGAGAGAGAGTTATGAACAACTCATGCTCAAGCTCATCGTGACTTCCTCACAAATCACGTCAATAGATTTACCAAACCATGTTGTTTGTCAGAAACATATGGACGTAGTCTAAGCAGCACCACCCAACTGTCCTTGACAGTGGACACGGCTATTCGAATAGTTTTACACTCTGTAGAGGTTGCACACTTTACCCACAAGATCCGAGGAACTTTCGTGTCATCCACGACCCGCGGTACCTCAAGTACCCGGGGTAAGCACCCGATCACTATCTTTCCCTAGACGGCACTAACATGGAGTCCACTCGATTGGTAGTAACCCCCGTGCCCAACATTTCACAACTTAAAATTGTGGAGCCTCGCTCCCATATTTGTCACATACCACTGGCACGGGGTACCAATGGTGTGTCTGATGCCCCATAAAAATGTTCTTGGCCGCCCTACCTGGCATGACCCCGTCCCGAGAGAGAGCACCAACTCTCCCCCGTCACTAGTAATGCGGGCTCCAAGCTAGTATCGGCCTAGGTAATCAATAATGCCCTTTCCCATATAAGGGTAGAGTGGTTGCGCATGTAAGGTTGGGACAGTCGACAAATCTTAAATCTAATCCGTCTCTGTAAACAACACTTTTATCGAGCCTCGGTACACTACTTCTCCACCAAGTAGTGACCTAGTTCATCATCATCTCCCAGGGGCATTAGTGGCACCCATTGGGCTATTTGCAAGTATGTCAAACCACACTTGTTTCTTTCCATGCATAACCCTGACCCACTTTGCGTAGCCATTTACTATAGCATATTTCTACAACCCACCAACACAACTGTAAGCAAGGGTAGAGTCATGAACAATGCAAGTATCAATGGAGTATGCAACGGAGGCAAGCCTAGCAAGGTTGCCATTCAAAATATATCATGCACTCAGTGAAGCAACGAAAATGCCATCATGATGTAAAATGGTTCATCATGGTCAAAGGGTTGCTTGCCTGTTTTAACAAAGTCTTCGATGTCTTCAAATAATCTGGTCCAACTCCGAGCATTTCGTCTACTTCGTCAACTATCATCGAAAGCGACCATAATAAGCAACACAACAAGGCAGAAAATAAAAGTGCTCTAAAAATATTGATTTGACTTTTCTAGGACATCTATGGTTATATGAAAAATAACCAGAGTGGTTTCATTGGAATTGGGTCAGTGGACATTTCTAAACATTTTGATATGATGGAATCAAGGGGTTCATGGATTTGTAAGAAATGTACAGAAGAACTATTTGAAAAATGATCAAAGGCATCCATTTAACAAGGAATAATTTTAGAAGCATCTAGGAGTTGGTTTCACTGGATTTGGAGTTCAAGTGATTTTCCTATGAATTTACAAAGTTGACAAATATGAAGAAATGGCTCATTATTTTGTGTGGTACATAAAGTATTGAGAAAAATGTTCATAAACTAAGTTATGAACTTAGAAGCATCTAGGAATTTGAATCATGGCATTTGGATCAATTTTGAGCTCTCTGTGATTTTCTAAAGTTTGTCACAGAATTAAGAAAATTGGAATTTACTAAATAAGTGTGAAGGAAAGTTCTATGGAAAAATGTGCAAGCTCCTCTAAGAGGTAGAGCATGATTTATAGAGTCACTAGAAATTTGAATCGTTCAATTTGGAGTTAATATGAATATTTGGGAGATTTTACAATTTTCTGGAAAAAGAAAAAGACAAAGGAAGTGGGGGTTATACCTATACCGCGCACCGAGCGGAGCATAGCGCCGCAGCGCACTGGGCCGGCCCAGCTGCACGGCCACGCGGCTAAGAAGGGCCATGCCGAAGGCGTACTAGCCCAGTACGCGTCCCTGCGGGGCAAGCGGCTTCCCTGGTCCCGCTTCCACTTAACCCGACCTGCGGGGCCGACTCGGTTGCCGCTGCCGCCGACAGGCGGGGCCAGCGAGCTGACGCGGCGTCGTCCTCAACCTCCCACCCGAAGTAGAGGAGGCGAGACAGAGGGACGTCGACGGCGACTGTCGGCGCTACCGGCCACCGTTTCTGGTGATCCGGCCACCGACGTGCTTGGGGAGACGAGCCGCATCCGGGATGCCACACTACGGGCGCTAGCTTCCTCGGAGGGGAGCGGTCCTTCGTCCACGGCGGAGGATGGCATCGGCCATTGTCGGCTTCGAGCGCAGGGGCGTCCCGAGGAAGAATGGAGGCGATGGGGTCTTCGTGGTGGTGGTGAGGGAGTACTGGATTGGGTAGGGAGAAGAGAGAGGGGCCGTGGTGCCCGAATCCGAGCGGCGGTCGGCGGCGGCACTCCGGCCATGGAGAGGGCAGGAGAGCACTAGGGGGAGAGGGATGTTGTTTGGGAGGTGCACGAGAGAGAGAGGGATCCAGAAGAGTCGAGGGAGTGCTTGGGGGGAGGCTCTATATAGGGGGCACCAGTGCACCATGGGCGCGGTCCAGGCCGCGCTCAGGTGAGCTCGAGGAGGGAGAACGAGGGCAGAGGAGGAAGGGGCCGACAGTGTTGCGTGTCATGGACGCCGAGGCGTCCTCGGGGGACACGATTTCGGAGCCCAAGGTCGACAGGAGGCCTTGGAATGGGCGTGCTACAGTGCCGGATAGCAATGTAGTGTGCTCCAGAGCACGAGCTCTGCATGCCATGGCATTGTTTATGCGCCAGGGGCGTGTCCACTAGTGTCTGAGACTCTGTGGGGTGAGTAAACAAAGGGGAGGTGGCCTTGGATGCCCTGGTGAACCACTAGGAGAGAGGTGGGGTTGAGACAGAGAGAGAAATGTGATGTCCAGAGAGATAAAGTGGGGTTTTACCCTATTCCATGATTGATCTGAGAGCTGGCAAGACTTACTGGAGGTAGAAGGTGACCTGGGGCAGCTGTGGTAAAAACTTGGGCTCATGGATATTAGTGGAAGAGGCCAAAATGATGATTTTGGGAAAATGGCAGAAGGTGTTTGTTGTTGGTTTGGGCAAGAAAATAAATTCCACTTGCCATGAGAATTAACAGGATGGAATGGCACATAGAAGTAGGATGTTCCACCAAGTTTCAGCTCATTTGGGAAAAGTAGCCAATGTAACTTTGGTAAACCCTAGAAATCAACAGAAATAGACGTTCCAAGATTTAGTCATGCAAATCTATTCTCCTTGATGCACCACTTAGTGTAGTGTCATCATTTTAGGTTCTGAACATGTCCACAAAAGTTGAGATCAAAATGAGAAAGTTTCCAATGTAAACTTGTTCAAATTTGGTTCTGGACAGAGAGGGTTTGGAGGCACTTTGATCAAGATAGCATTCTCTCCAACTTGTGCCATTTGGTCTAGATGCATTATTACACCATTTGAGAATGTGCACCAAGTTTGAGAGTATTTGGACATGTTTTACAGTGCAAAGTTGTTCAAACTTGAAAAAGGACAGAAGTGGTTTTGAGAGGGTTTCATGGGGTTATACTATTATCAATGACATGAGACTTGGCAAGATCAGCAAACATGTCATATTTGACATGCTAGAATTTTCTTGGAATTGTTGGGGAATATTTCCTGTAGAAATATTTCAAATCCTTGAAATGGACAGAAATAGTTTTGGGAGGTTTTGTCCAATATTTTGAACATGACCATGTGTTGAAACTCATATATATGGAAAATATATGTCCACTGAGTTTCCCTGATTTTTGTCAAATATTTTTGAAACAATAAAATAATTTTAACCTATTAAAGACCATTTCTGGCCTTAACTAAAAGCCTTTAAATAAAATAGGAAAATAACTTTTAAAATTGTATTTTTGTGGTTTATGGGAGCCCTATACCTAATAGGTTTCAAATATACTTTTTGAAAGATTTTTCACACCCTTAATTAAGTACTTGTAGTTCAAGTCTCAATTCAGGGGTTTTTGGAAAACCTAATTTATAAAATTCTTTTTGGCCAAAATATTTTTGCAAGAAATTGTTTTTATGTCCTACACACATGGAATTATCATTGGGCAAGGTTTTGGATCAAGGATAAGGAGTATAGGAGTTGGAGGATTTATTTGATTTTTAGAGCACTTGCAAACAACAAACAAAATCCAATCAAGGCAAGGTCCAAAACACTCAAAAGTTTTTGTCAAACCACATTTTATCATGATTGTTAGCTTAAGTGTAGTGGCATGAAAAACAGGGTGTGACAATATAGATCCCACACAGTCACTCCAAGGAAAACATTTCCGTTCGCAGTTGCATCACACACAATTTTCCCCACTAAATCGTTTGTGATAGCGTTGCCATTGCACACGACATTAACAATTTTATCGTTTGCATTATTGAATGCATCACACATGGTGCGTAGAAGAAACTGTGTGGCAAAGGTTGTCCATCACACACACTTTCTATGTGGTAAACATTTGCGCGAGGTGGCCTAACACAAATAGTTTTCAAGAGGATGTCGTGTGTGATTGTTCATTGATCCAACACGGTTTATTCCTAGAAACTGTATGCATTGCCTGAGGTCATCGCCAACGATGTTTTCTCAATAACCGTTTGCAATAGAAAACCCCAATTAGCAGGCTAATTGTCCTATTATTAATAATCCATTTGTTAATCTAATTGACATTTCATATTAAGCACACCATATATATTTCATTTTCACATTAAGGAAGTGGGATTTAATAATTGAAAAACATCATAGTACAACATCATATAGCTTCAGCACTCAGCTACCCCATTACACAACTGCACCAGCACCAAGTTTCACGTGCAGCATCTATAACCTCTTGAAATTAGCATCAGAGACGGTACATAGACAGATGAATCTCATCTGGAAAACTGCTGAAGCGGAAGGCGAATATTGAGCCTTACTTGATGTTGAAGGTCTTTGCAACTTTAGGCCAGTGCATGTGGATGATTGATCATCCATCCTTCGTCCTCTTCAAGAACACTTAAATATTGAACCCTGGGTCTTGTATGAATACCTTCCTCGCCTCCTGACCATACCGGTGGTTTGAGAGGTAATCATTAGTGAACTGCTTTGGAAATGCCTAAAAACAAGGATGTGCATAAATATCTTTTCTATATTGGAAATGGGGCAAAGGAATAAAAAAGGCAAGGTATAATAGTTAGTACCATCGTGTAGTGAACTAACGTCTTCTTCATTGTGAAAACAAAGATCTTGTTGTTTATTGTCGCTAATTTCTTTATCCTAACAATCTTTCTCAGTTTCTTGACTTGATTGATATTCATGGACAACTCATTTACCCATATGCGAAAAGGGTCGAATAGTAGGTCAAAACCTCTGACAACAGGACCTACATGTGCAAGACCAAATTGTTAAAAACCTAAATATTAGAATGGTTCCCGCAATTGCACAATAATGTGCTATTTGACAAAGGACCATGCATGTGCAAACCTTGATTATAAACCTCAGTGCTTCTCATTGTTTCCCTGCAACACATATAAGGTAGTTAGTGATCAGGTTAATTGAGGGTTCGCATGCTATTAGTAAAATATGTTGATGAAAAATAAGCACATTGTAGATCATCAAATTAATTCAAGCCACATGGAAAACCCATTTATCCAAACCAAGCATGATTAAGAACTAGGAAATATAGCAGTTGTATACGTTTCTCAAGTATTAAGTGCAGCCAAGTTTGATTTATTTCTCACATGCACAACAATACAAAGTTCTACCCACGACAATTGGACATCGCATTGTAGAATTGGACCGAGCAGTTAACTAAACACCACAACAAATGAACCAAACATTAACTGAGCACCACATTGCACAATATAACATACTCCTAATAGAAGATCAGACAGTTAACCAAACCAAGCATGCTTAACAACTTGGAAATATAGCAATGGTATTTGTTTCTCATGTATTTAGTACAGCCAAATTCGATTTATTTCTTACATGGTATACAATAATAGAATGCACCCACAACAATTGAACATCGCATTACAGAATTGAACCAAACAGTTAACTAAACACCATAACAAATGAACCAAACATTAACTGAGCACCATATTGCACAATGTATAACATACTAGAAGATCAGATAGTAACCAAACCAAGCATGCTTGACAACTTGGAAATATAGAAATTGTATTTGTTTCTCATGTATTTTGTAAAGATAAATTCGACTTATTTCTCACATGGAAGACAGTAGAAAATTGGACCCTGAAGAATTGAACATCACATTTGCAGAACTGAACCAAACCGTTAACTGAACATGACAACTAATTAACCAAACAGTTAATAAGTGAGCACCATATTGAACAACATATAGAACATATACACTAGAGCAACAGATTGCATGGTAAAAGTAGATAGCACAATTCACTAGAATTCGTTAAGGAAAGGAAGGAGCAGCACATGCAATGGGTAAATCAAGCATGCTTAACCGGCATAGCTAGCAAACTGAACATGGGTCCTTATAGTGAGATAATAAGACAAGCTACTCCTCATCGTCGGAGATACCGATGATGATTGGCTCCTTGGACATGGAAGAGGGTGAGGCCTCCACATCATGGGTGCCCTCGTCGTAGTGTTGAGTTGCCTGAGCCGCTCCGGGCACCAACCAGCTGGCTCTCGAGTTGAGGTAAGCACGTGCACGCTGAGAAAACACCTCGTAGTCTTTGTCGAAGGCACCGAGGGTGGCCTCGAGAAAACGCCACGAACTATCGTTTAAAGCAGCCAACCACGTCGCAGCGTCAGCCTGCGAGGCATTGGCGGTGGCCTTGATGGCTAGGTGCTCCTCCAAGATCTGGGGGTCGGCACGAATGGAAGCCATCGCGACCTCATCCGCGCGTGCGGCCGTGATTTGCTTCTCCGCTGCCAAATGCTCCTTGAGCTCATGGCTATACTACGTGCACCATAGCTTAGGGCGGCGCTTCTTGGGTGGAGGGTCCGGTGATTTGGGTGGAAGGTGTCGCGTTGGTGGTCGGGGCATGTGGGATGTGGAAGGAGGAGGAGGGTGAGGGTTGGGTGTGAATTACTTGTCTGGATAGACAAGGCCGAGCAGCATGAAGGAGGGTCGCCGGTGAGGAGGCGGCGCTGCAAGCAAGGTGTGAAGGTTTCAACTTGGAAAGGAAGGCAGAAACAAGGGAAGTGTGGCTTTTGGTAAGCGGGAGGGGCGGGGAGGTAGATATTTCCGCGGAAGCCGGAAATTTTGAATTGGTTCAGCGAAAAAACTGGCGCGCAAAGTGTCATCAAACATTGTCCCTTATTCAGCACTGTGTACGATATGTGAACATGACAAACGATTCTTATAGCTTAGCCCGTGTGTGATGAGTTTGAACGTGAAATTTTTTTGTTCAAATTTCCCTGGTTAAAGTGGTCATCCACGTCATTGCATAATTTGGGTACACAACAGAGACTACAACACACCCACACTTCTTAATCGAGCAAGTTCAGCAATTCAATAGAGCTAGCTGACCTAAACATTACTCTAACAAATTAAAGACCAGCGCTCTTAATTAAAAAAACAAAGAGTGCTACTATGGCTGGTGCTCGTCGATCTCCTCCGCCTCCTCCATGTCTAGCTCGCGCCCGATGATCTCCTGGGGAAGGGGCTCCCTGGCATCCATCGCACCATACTCGGCAAGCATCTCGCCATCCGCATCCACCATATCTTTGGAATAGGCCGCCACGATCTGGGCGTGGACGGCCGTGATCTGGGCTTGGGCGGGCTCCGTCGTGGCAAGGTATGCTGCACAGGAATGGACGGGTGCTCGAACGCTCTTGATGATTGCCATCTCTTCGGCCGTGGGTTGTCGACCATTGTTGGAGAAGCTTCGTTTGATTTCTGCAGTGACCACCATGAGCTAGGCGTGGGTGGCCTTCACATGGTCGTATACCTCTATTTTTGTTTTGTTCACATGATTTGTGTCCTTTGTGTTTTTGTTTTTAGTTTAAAGAACCATGTTAGTATGAGATAGCCCTTCATTGATTTATAGAATGCTTCATGTGCTTCACTTATATCTTTTAAGTATGATCTTATAGAATTGCTCTTTGTGCTTCACTTACATCTTTTGAGTATGGTTTTATAAAATGCTTCGTGTGCTTCACTTATATATTTTGAGCTTGGATATTGGTTAGTCTATATTAATTGTAGAATGCTCCATGAACTTCACTTATATCTTTTGGGGTATGAATAATACTATAATCTAAAGTGGGGTCGGAAGAGTGTCAACTTTTGGAATTAGTGATCCCACTATTTTGGAGGGTGTTGAATCTTAGTGTGATATTTATGAAAGTGGATTTGGAAGAGTGCCAACTTTAGTTAGTAATGATTCCATTATTTCGGAGGAGGTTCCCATTGATTATGAGAACAAAGTTGTTATCTATAATGATTATTGTGACGACATGTATACTATAAAGAATAATGTTAACCATGAAACTTGTCATCATGGTTTTAATTTTAAATTGGATTATGCCTCACATGACAGTTACTTTGTTGAGTTTGCTCCCACTATTCCGAATGAGAAGAATTTTGCTTATGTGGAGACTAGTAAAAGTTTTATGCTTGTAGATCATGAACAGAATGCTTTATGTGCTGGTTATATTGTTGAACTCATTCATGATGCTACTAAAAATTATTATGAGGGAGGAATACATGCTTGTAGGAGTTGCAATAATATCAAGTTTCCTCTATTTGTGCTTAAAGTTCTGAAGTTATACTTGTTTTGCCTTCCTATGCTAGTTGATTCTTGTTCCCATAAATTGTGTGCTCACAAAATCCCTAGGCATAGGAAGTGGGTTAGGTTTAAATGTGCTAGTCATATTCTTCGGGATGATCTCTTTATGTTTCAATTCTTATCTTTTATGTGAGCATCATTGAAATCATCATGCCTGGCTAAAAGGCATTAAAGAAAAGCGCTTGTTGGGAGACAACCCAATATTTAACCTTACTGTTTTTATGTGTTCTCATGATTAAGCTACTGTAGTAATCATGTATTATAGCTTTTGTTTCAATAAAGTTCCAAGCAAGATATTTGGGAAGACTTGGGTGAAAGTTAATGTGATCTTGCTGTAAAAAAATAGAAACTTTGCGCTCACGAGATTAGCTGTCATTTTTTTCCAAAAGAGTGCAACTGAGTTGATTCCTTTTTCAGAAGATTAATAGACAAATTCCTTACGTTCACCAATTTATTTCATAATTTTTGGAGTAGCAGAAGAATGGTTGTTGTTTAGATCATTACAGATTGTTCTGTTTCTGATAGATTATGTGTTCATTGCATAGTTTGCATGTTTTCTAGTTTCTATGGATTATATTTCTCAATATAAATTGTAGAAATGATATGGTACATTAGGCATTGTGTCAAAACAATTATGAACCTTGTCTTTGACAGTACCAAAGTGAATGGTTTACTCTTTATCATACGAACCTATCTCACGAAGTTCCGTTAAGTTTTGTGTGATTGAAGTTTTCAAGCTTTGGGTGAGATATCGATACGAGGAGAATAAGGAGTGGAAAGACCCTAAGCTTGGGGATTCCCAAGGCACACCAAGGTAATATTCAAGGAAGACTCAAGCGCCTAAGCTTGGGGATGCCCCGGAAGGCATCCCCTCTTTCGTCTTCAGAACTATCGGTATACCTTACTCGGAGCTATATTTTTATTCGTCACATGATATGTGTTTTGCTTGGAGCATATTTTCAATTTTACTTGTTGTTTGAATAAAATCATTGGATCTGAAATCTTGAAAGAAAAAGAATCCTCCCATGGCTAGTTAATTATTTGACTACTCAGTGTTCTTCACTTGTATCTTTTTGGAGTAGTTTGTCATTTACTCACGTGCTTCACATATATCCTATGAGTAAATGGTTGAATGAATTGAATATCATAAATCTGAATTTATATACGTTTCATATGCTTACAACACGGGGAGTAATGACTTCACACAAAATAAGTATAGGTAGTAAACTTATTGGAAGTTAGCAAACGTAGAATTGGTCACTTGAACAATTCATAAAAGAATATTGAAGGAAGAGAGATTTCACATATAAATATACTATCTTGGACATCTTTTGTAATTGTGAGCACTCATTAAAATATTACATGCTAAAAGGTTGATGTTGGACAAGGAAGACAACTTAATGGGTTATGTTTTCCTATATTTGAAACGTTATATTGTCTTGGATCATCCAACATGTTGAGCTTGTCTTTCCCCCTCATGTTAGCCAAATTCTTTGCACCAAGTAGAGATACTACTTGTGCTTCCGAATATCCTTAAAACCAGTTTTGCCATGAGAGTCCACCATATCTACATATGGATTGAGTAAGATCCTTCAAGTAAGTTGTGATTGTTGCAAGCAATAAAAATTGCTCTCTAAATATGTATGATCTATTAGTGTGGAGAAAACAAGCTTTATACGATCTTGTGATATGGAAGAAATAAAAGTGACGGTGTCGGTGTCAAAACCGGCGGATCTCGGGTAGGGGGTCCCGAACTGTGCATCTAGGCGGATGGTAACAGGAGGCAGGGGACACGATGTTTACCCAGGTTCGGGCCCTCTTGATGGAGGTAAAACCCTACATCCTGCTTGATTGTTCTTGATGATATGAGTAATACAAGAGTTGATCTACCACGAGATCAGAGAGGCTAAACCCTAGAAGCTAGCCTATGGTATGATTGTATGTTGTTTTTCCTACGGACTAAATCCTCCAGTTTATATAGACACCGGAAGGGGCTAGGGTTACACAGAGTCGGTTAAAAGGAAGGAGATCTATATATCCATATTGTCAAGCTTGGCTTCCACGCTAAGGAGAGTCCCATCCGGACACGGGACGAAGTCTTCAATCTTGTATCTTCATAGTCCAACAGTCTGGCCAAAGGATATAGTCCAGCTGTCCGGATACCCCCTAATCCAGGACTCCCTCAGTAGCCCCTGAACCAGGCTTCAATAACGATGAGTCTGGCGCGCAGATTGTTTTCGGCATTGCAAGGCGGGTTCCTCCTTCGAATACTTCATAGAAGATTTTGAACACGAGGATCGTGTCCGGCTCTGCAAAACAAGTTCCACATACCACCGTAGAGAGAATAATATTTCCACAAATCTAATCTGCTGACGCACCCCATAGTGTGACATCACACCACAGCCAGGTCTTTATTCGAATCGTTTTTCATAACCAATCTCAGCATGTTTCGTGAGGCAGTTTCCTTGGCACGTCTTGTCGAAGCAGAGATCGTGTCCCCTTTATTACGGGATTCCCATCAATATGGACGTGGGTAACCCAACCGCGCCATCAACTATGGCGCTTGGGGGCTAAGCAAGTTTTACCAGGCTAGTGGGGGCGCATAGTTTAGTCCGCCCTTATAAAGGGATAAGGGTTCACCTTTTTCTACCCACGCCTTCTTCCTCTTTGCTCATCCATTCTCGCGCACTCGAGCTCCAGCGCCCAAGTCCACATCCTTCTCCTCAACTCTCTCCAAACATGTCTGGAGCGGGAGGCAAGTGGATGGTCTCCTCCATCATGGAGGGAGACGTCAAAAAACTATATGGGGCCGGATACTTAGCCGCGGATATCACGCACCGGCTGCCAGCCGCGGGGCAGATCGTCCCTACCCCGGAACCTTACGAAAGGGTGGTTTTCCTCCCCCACTTCGTCCACGGACTGGGGTTTCCCCTCCATCCATTCGTCCGCGGCCTTATGTTCTATTATGGGCTGGACTTTCATGATTTGGCCCCGAATTTCATCCTCAACATCTCGGCGTTCATCGTCGTGTGCGAGGCTTTCCTCCGCATCTGGCCCCACTTCGGCCTATGGCTGAAGACCTTCAATATCTAGCCGAAGGTAGTAGGCGGCCAACAAGCGGAATGCGGCGAAGCCATGGTGGGCAAAATGCCCAATGTTACATGGCTCGAGGGCTCCTTCATGGAGACCATAAAGGGGTGGCAATCGGAGTGGTTCTACATCACCAAGCCGCGCGACACCAACTGGGTGGCGGCCCCCAAGTTTCGATCCGGAATCCCCACGCGTCTCACTTCCTGGAAGAAGAAGGGCCTGTCCTAGGGCTCATCGGTGGAGCTGGATGGACTCCAGAAGTGTATCCGGAACATGATAAGCAAGAAACTTAAGCTTGTCAGCATAGTCCAGGTCATGCTCTTCCGCCGGATTCTCCCGTGTCAACAACGGGCTTTCAACTTATGGGAGTTCGACCCGGCCCAGCACCAGACTCTACGCGAGCTCTTTGACACGACGCATAAGAACGTCTGGAAGGTGTTGTTCAAGGGCGCCGAGGTCCCCCCTTCTCTTACCGAGGACCGCGGGCTAAGCGCGAAGCGCCCTGTGAATCTGGTAAGTTCTGTACATCTGGTAGGGTATTTATTTCCCATAGCTTAACCATGTGCGAGGTCTGAGCTCCCATGCCTTTGACATGACTGGGTGGAGACATCGGAGCGGATTAACTGTCCGGCCCCTCTTCCCGAAGACCCTGCAGACGCTCTCCTGACGAAGATGCAGACTCCGGCTCCTTATGAGGTGTCGGAGAAGGCCAAGAAGAAGGCCACGGGAACCCGAAAGAGTTCCCGGCGCCAGGTGGTATCAGACACATCGTCCGATAACTCCGAGACGCACTCCTCCCGTGAAAATGAGGAGGAGGAAGATGAAGATTCTCCCCCTCCGGCCAGGGGAGGCAAGAAAAGGAAGGCCGCTCCAACCGGGGAGGCCGAAGGGTCCAAGAAGGGAAGGACTCTCCTTCCGGACTGTTCCACCACCGCTGCCGACGGTGAAGACGAGTGGCTACTCAGGGCTGAGCCCCTGGCAAAGTCGTAAGTATTCGGATACCAGAGTAACTCATAGCATACTTTTGCACTGCTTCTCCTAACGTAGAATATGATTATGTAGTCCGCCCCGAGCCCGTATCAACGTTTCCTTGTCGGACGGTTCCTTGGACTCGTCGGATATGAATAGTGATACACTTCCAACCGCCTCGTCTCCTTGCCCTATGGACAATGTCGAGGTATTGTCTCAAGGGGCACCGAGATGGGGGGAGATAGTCCCGGAGGCGCCTCAAGGCGACCTTCCGGACTCCAGGAGCAAAGGGAGCAAGACTCCCAAGGGCTCCAAGTTCGGCCCTCAGCCGAACACCGCGCCGGAACCTCCAGTGGTTCCAGACTCCCGCAGGCGGCCCCCTTCCAAGAGGGGCAAGCCGCCCGTGCCGGTGACCTCTGTCCATCCAGAGGCACCGAACAACCTGCTGGGAGCGCTTCGCGGCGCTTCCATCAACGAAGAGCACCGCACTATTATGAGTGCGGTGATCAAGAAGGTTCAGTCCGCCAAGAGCGGACTGACTGAAGCCTGATCCAGCCTTCTAACAGGCTTTGAGGTAAGTATTTAAAATATAGGAAAATATTACCGCATAGACAGTAGCCCCTGATGCTCTATTTGGTGTTCACAAAGAAAAGCCGAATAGAGGATCAAATAATATCTGCAGGAGTCTAATATAAGTATGTCTGTATGCATATGCAAGCTTCGCTGTTGACCTCTGCCGCACTGACTGCGGAGGTCGCCGCACTGAAGCAGGACCTCGAGCGGTCCGAGAAAGAGCTCGGCCTTGCCAAGAGGCAGCTCAAGGAGAACAAAGGTAAGTAATACCTTTTCTATATATATATATAAGATGTGGTCGCAAAATGACAGGATCATCATGGATGTGCCAGGGGCCATGACCGAAGTGGCGACCCTGAAGCAAGCGTTGTCCGAGTCCGAAAACAAAGCGGCCAAGGAGCACACCGAGCGAGAGAAACAAGAGGCACGGGTGGGCGAGGTGCAGCAAGAGCTCCAGGCTCTCGTGAAGAAGCACGAGACTTTGAAGCTTGACTCGAAGACGCGAGAGTCCGAGCTTGTCGCAGCCCTCGAGAGCACAAAGCAAGCCAAGGCTGAAGCCCAAAAGGCCCTCCAGGAAATTGAGGCGATGAGGAAGATAGCGGCGGGTAAGGCATTCATTATGCAAAGCAAGCATGTGAAAGTAAATTACTTATTACTTACCCGAGTCCGGAGCTCTCCAGGAGCATTCGCAGATTTGCCCCGCAACGTGTCGGATGCCGCAAAGTACTATCGGGCTGAGGAGGGAAGCTCGACGGAGAAGTTGTTTTGGTCTCAGTATACTGGGACCAAACACCCGATGCCTGTGAGCGACCAGCTGAAGCAACTGGTCGAGCTGCACAAGGCGGCCGAACAGGCCATGAGGGGCCTTATAGTCCGGATGTGGCCTGACGACTCCCTTCCCAACAGCTACTTCGGTCTGGTGAGGCGGCTTGTGGATGCCTGCGCACGGCTGGAAGTCATAAAGCGGTCCGTCTGCATCGAAGGTGCACGTCGGACCTTTGCCCATTCGAAGGTGCACTGGGCCAAGATGGATGCCGAGAAGCTGGTGAAGGAGGGGCCGCCGCAGGGCAAGGAGCATCGCCACCCTGAGATATATTATGAGGGTGTCCTGAAGGGTGCCCGTCTTGTGGCGGATGAGTGTGCGAAGGATGTAATTTTGGAATGAACTTGCTCGTGTGATCCTGTATTATGAAAACTTGTTCGTGTGCCTATGCAACGCTTGTTTGAATTTAAAATATTACCTTCTGTGCGGCTGTTTATTAAATCTGAGAGATGGACAGTCGTCGGCTTCTGCCCCCATGCCACAAGTGCTGGGGTGTTCGGGACAAATCTGAGCACTCTTTTTCCCATTGTTGGGTCCTTCGAGGGAGGTGCTCAGCACAACGAACAAGGCAATCGGACTATAATGCTTTATCACTCTCACTTAGCCATAGAAGTCTACAATTTTAAATTTTGGCGAAGCCCCTAGTATTCGGAAGGCCAAATTCGGGGCGCTATACACGCCTTAAGCCAGACAAAGCCGGCTCCTCGCTCTAAGCGGCATAAGTCTTTAGGGACTCGAGACCTCTCGGACAGCGACCAGCTCTCGCCTTATCATGACAGTCAGTTTTAGCTTTCTCTACTGAGGTGCTTGCCCAGATGAACTGGGGCACAATCGCAGTAGTTCTCCCAGTGCTACCTTAGCCGATATAGAGGAATGTAAGGTACCAAAACATGGGAGCCGGGCAAACCCAACTATTGACCCAAGACATGATTCGGAGCTGATGCATATAATGCTATAAGTTCGGGGTGCCGCACTGTGGAAAGTGTGTGGACTTCTTACGCTGTATTATGGGGTACGCTTAAGCCCCTGGCGTATTGGCCGTACCAGAGTGTATGGGTGCTGAATGTCATGAATGAACATATATATATATATATATATATATATATATATATAAGAATAGAGAATGTGGTAATAGTCTAGTGTTATGCATTGTTTATTCGAAAAGGTGCGTCAAAGCAGAATGATACAAGTAGTGCGATAAGCAAAAGGTAGGACTATTTGACATGTCCCCTCCAAGGGCAAGCTGAGGAATCGTATTTAAAGCAGGTATTTCACTCGTTATCAGAGTCCACCTGGGAATTTCATGATGCGACGTAGCTTTCTGCCTCCTTGGTTGTTGTATCGTGTGTCTGGCAATCGTACTTCCGGACGAGGTTTCCAGAGAGTAAAGTCCTGAAAGAGAGAAAACATAATAAGGCGGGAAGTCCCTAGTGCGGTTGAGCTGCGTTTTGGGGTGTGTCGTAGTCGTGCCCCCCCCCCATCAATGCCCATGGTATTTTCAATGCGTAATTATGTAAGCGTGGCACGGATTTCGCCATTTGGCGGGGACTGGGGTGGAGGCCGCATTGCTATGCGAGCTCGGAGCGTGCCAGGCGGTCTTATTGCAGATTACTCCAGGCGCGCTTGACAGTGTTCGGGCGTTTAATCACCGAACTGGTGGATTGCCTGAAGAGGCTGCTTTGTGCTTCTGCTGCGAGGGCCGCAGTGTGTGATACGTCTCCAACGTATCTATAATTTTTGATTGCTCCATGCTATATTATCTACTATTTTGGGCAATATTGGGCTTTATTATCCACTTTTATATTACTTTTGGGACTAACCTATTAACCGGAGGCCCAGCCCAGATTTGCCGTTTTATGCCTATTTCAGTGTTTTGAAGAAAAGGAATATCAGACGGAGTCGAAACGGAACGAAATCAACTAGAGAAGTTATTTTTGGAACAAAAGCCACCCGATGGACTTGGACCCTACGTCAAGGAAGGAAGGAGGAGCTCATGAGGGTAGGGGCGCGCGCCACTGCCTCGTGGGGCCCTCGTGACTCCCCTGACGTACTTCTTCCGCCTATATAACTCCACGTACCCTAAAACTTCCAGAACAGATATTAGATCGGGAGTTCCGCCGCCAGGAGCCTCCGTAGCCACCAAAACCCAATCTAGACCCGTTCTGGCACCCTGCCGGAGGGGGCAATCCTTCTCCAGTGGCCATCTTCATCATCCCGGTGCTCTCGATGACGAGGAGGGAGTAGTTCTCCCTCGGGGCTGAGGGTATGTACCAGTAGCTATGTGTTTGATCTCTCTCTCTCTCTTGTGTTCTTGAGATGATACGATCTTGATGTATCGTGAGCTTTGCTAATATATTTGGATCCTATGATGTTTCTTCCCCCCTCTACTCTCTTGTAATGAATTGAGTTTCCCCTTTGAAGTTATCTTATCGGATTGAGTCTTTAAAGATTTGAGAACACTTGATGTATGTCTTGCCATGGATATCTGTGGTGACAATGGGATATCACGTGATTCACTTGATGTATGTTTTGGTGATCAACTTGCAGGTTCCGCCCATGAACCTATGCATAGGGTTTGGCACACGTTTTCGTCGTGATTCTCCGGTAGAAACTTTGGGGCACTCTTTGAGGTCCTTTGTGTTGGTTGAATAGATGAATCTGAGATTGTGTGATGCATATCATATAATCATGCCCACAGATACTTGAGGTGACATTGGAGTATCTAGGTGACATTAGGGTTTTGGTTGATTTGTATCTTAAGGTGTTATTCTAGTACGAGCTCTAGGGCTGTTTGTGACACTTATAGGAATAGCCCAACGGATTGATTGGAAAGAATAACTTTAAGGTAGTTTCGTACCCTACCATAATCTCTTCGTTCGTTCTCCGCTATTAGTGACTTTGGAGTGACTCTTTGTTGCATGTTGAGGGATTGTTATGTGATCAAATTATGCTATTATTGTTGAGAGGACTTACACTAGTGAAAGTATGAACCCTAGGCCTTGTTTCCTAACATTGCAATACCGTTTACGCTCACTTTTCTCACTTGCTGCCTTGCTGTTTTATATATTTTCAGATTATAAATACCTTTACCTACCATCCATATTGCACTTGTATCACCATCTCTTCGCCGAACTAGTGCACCTATACAATTTACCGTTGTATTGGGTCTGTTGGGGACACAAGAGACTCTTTGTTATTTGGTTGCAGGGTTCCTTGAGAGAGACCATCTTCATCCTACGCCTCCTACGGATTGATAAACCTTAGGTCATCCACTTGAGGGAAATTTGCTACTGTCCTACAAACCTCTGTACTTGGAGGCCCAACAACGTCTACAAGAAGAAGGTTGTGTAGTAGACATCAAGCTCTTTTCTGGCGCCGTTGCCGGGGAGGTTAGTGCTTGAAGGTATATCTTTAGATCTTGCAATCGAATCTTTTAGTTTCTTGTTTTATCACTAGTTTAGTTTATAAAAGAAAACTACAAAAATATGGAATTGAGTTGGTCTCATACGCTTCACCTTTTTAATATCTTTCGTGAGTATGATGGAAAGGATAATTGTGCTCAAGTGCTAGAAGAAGAAATCTATTAAATGTTTGGCACTAAATATTTGAATGATGAGCATGATTGCAATGTTGTTAGTATGAATTCTTTGAATATCCATGATGCTAATGATATGCAAAGCCACAAGCTTGGGGAAGCTATGTTTAATGAAGATGATATTTTTTGTCCCCCAAGTTTTGATGAGCAAATTTATTATGATGAAAGCATGCCTCCTATCTATGATGATTATTGTGATGACATGTATGCTTTAAAGAATAATGATAACCATGAAACTTGTCCTCTTGATCTTAATTTTCAATCACATGATAGTTATTTTGTTGAGTTTGCTCCCACTATTATTCATGAGAAGAATTTTGCTTGTGTGGAGAGTAGTGAATTTTCTGTGCGTGTAGATCATGAAAAGAATGCTTTAGGTGCTGGTTATATTTTTGAATTCATTCATGATGAGGGAGGAATATATGCTTATAGGAATTGCAATAATATCAAGTTTCCTCTCTATGTGCTTAAAATCTTGAAGTTATGCTTGTTTTACCTTCCTATGCAAGTTGATTCTTGTTCCCACAAGTTGTTTGCTCAAAAAATCCCTATGCATAGGAAGTGGGTTAGACTTAAATGTTCTAGTCATATTCTTCATGATGCTCTCTTTATGTTACAATTCTTATCTTTTATGTGAGCATCATTGAAATCATCATGCCTAGCTAGGGGCGTTAAACGATAGCACTTGTTGGGAGGCAACCCAATTTTATTTTTGTTCCTTGCTTTTTGTTCTTGTTTAGTAATAAATAATTCATCTAGACTCTGTTTAGATGTGGTTTTATGCTTTTAATTAGTGTTTTTGCCAAGTAGAACCTTTGGGAAGACTTGGGGAAAGTCTTTGTGATCATGCTGTAAAAAACAGAAACTTTAGCGCTCACGAGAACTGCTGCCATTTTTATTTGGAGAGTGCTATTTAGCTAATTCTTTTTGTAGATGGTTAATATATAAATTCCTCAGGTCCAGAAATTTATTTGAGAATTTTATTAGTTCCAGAAGTATACGTTTGATTCATATTACTACAGACTGTTCTGTTTTTGACAGATTCTGTTTTTCGTGTGTTGTTTACTTATTTTGATGAATCTATGGCTAGTAAAATAGTTTATAAACCATAGAGAAGTTGGAATACAGTAGTTTTAACACCAATATAAATAAATAATGAATTCATTACAGTACCATGAAGTGGTGATTTACTTTCTTATACTAACGGAGCTTACGAGTTTTCTGTTAAGTTTTGTGTTGTGAAGTTTTCAAGTTTTGGGTAAGGATTCGATGGACTATGGAATAAGGGGTGGTAAGAGCCTAAGATTGGGGATTCCCAAAGAACCCCAAGGTAATATTCAAGGATTTCCAAGAGCCTAAGCTTGGGGATGCCCCGGATGGCATCCCCTCTTTCGTCTTCGTTCATCGGTAACTTTACTTGGAGCTATATTTTTATTCGCCACATGATATGTGTTTTGCTTGGAGCGTCAATTTATTTTGTTAGGATTTGCTTGCTGTTATTTATAACAATGTTTTTCATCTTTTATTTCAATAAAAGTGGCATTGATAGCCTCCACTATGCCTATGTTACAAGTATACATGTTGCTGTTTGAAAACAGAAAGTTTACTGCTGTTGCAATAATTCCCTAGAAAAGTCAGAATGTGATAAAATATTTAAACCTTTTTCATATTAATATCTGATAAATTTACTACAGTGGGAATTTTCTTTCATAATTTTTGGAGCTAGGGAAGTATGGATGTTGCAGCATTCTTTACAGACTATCATGTTTAGGCAGATTGCTGTTATGTTTGCATTGTTTGCATATGTTTGCTTCTTTAATGATTCTATTTGAGGATAGGACTATTAAATATGCAGAGGCATTTAGTATGCAATGTTGAATAATAATTTTAGTGATTTGCTACAATAGAGTATGATAAGGTTTTGGCAATGGTTTATACTAACTTATCTCACGAGTCCTTGTTGAGTTTTGTGTGGATGAAGCTTTTGAGATTTAGGGAGACCGTGATATGAGAGGAATTAAGGAGACACAAAAGCTCAATCTTGGGGATGCCCAAGGCACCCAAGATAATATTTCAAGAAGTCTCAAGCATCTAAGCTTGGGGATGCCCCGGTTGGCATCCCACCTTTCTTCTTCAACAACTATCGGTTAGTATCGGTCGATCCTAAGTTTTTGCTTCTTCACATGATGTTTGGTATTCTTAGATGTCATTTTCTTTTGTTTTGCTTGCTGTTTGAATAAAATACCAAGATCTGAAATTCTTAAATGTTAGAGAGTCTTCACATAGTTGCATAATTATTCGACTACTCATTGATCTTCACTTATATCTTTCGGAGTAGTTTGTCATTTGCTCTAGTGCTTCACTTATATCTTCTAGAGCATGGTGGTAGTTTTATTTTGAAGAAATAGATGAACTCTCATGCTTCACTTAGATTATTTCGAGAGTCTTAAATAGCATGGTAATTTGCTTAAAATCCTAATATGCTAGGTATTCAAGAATAATAAAATTCTCTTATGAGTGTGTTGAATACTAAAAGAAGTTTGATACTTGATGATTGTTTTGAGATATGAGGATGGTAATATTAGAGTCATGCTAGTTGAGTAGTTGTGAATTTGAGAAATACTTGTGTTGAAGTTTGTGATTCCCATAGCATGCACGTATGGTGAACCGTTATGTGATGAAGTCGGAGCATGATTTATTTATTGATCGTCTTCCTTATGAGTGGCGGTAGGGGACGAGCGATGCTCTTTTCCTACCAATCTATCCCCCTAGGATAATGCGCATAATACTTTGCTTTGATAACTTCTAGATTTTTGCAATAAGAATGTGAGTTCTTTATGACTAATGTTGAGTCCATGGATTATACGCACTCTCACCCTTCCACCATTGCTAGCCTCTCTAGTACCGCGCAACTTTCGCCGGTACCGTAAACCCACCATATACCTTCCTCAAAATAGCCACCATACCTACCTATTATGGCATTTCCATAGCCATTCCGAGATATATTGCCATGCAACTTTCCACTGTTCCGGTTATTATGACACACTCCATCATTGTCATATTGCTTAGCATGATCATGTAGTTGACATTGTATTTGTGGCAAAGCCACCGTTCATAATTCTTTCATACTTGTCACTCTTGATTCATTGCATATCCCGGTACACCGCCGGAGGCATTCATATAGAGTCATACTTTGTTCTAGTATCGAGTTGTATCATTGAGTTGTAAATAAATAGAAGTGTGATGATCATCATTCAATAGAGCATTGTCCCAAAAAAAGAGAAAGGCCAAAAAAAAGAAAGGCCAAATAAAAAAATAAAGGCCAAATAAAAAAAGGAAAGGCCAAATAAAAAATAAAAAAAATAAAAGGGACAATGCTACTATCCTTTTACCACACTTGTGCTTCAAAGTAGCACCATGATCTTCATGATAGAGAGTCTCCTATGTTGTCACTTTCATGTACTAGTGGGGATCTTTCATTATAGAACTTGGCTTGTATATTCCAATGATGGCCTTACTCAAAATGCCCTAGGTCTTCATGAGCAAGCGAGTTGGATGCACACCCACTAGTTTCTTTTATTGAGCTTTCATACATTTATAGCTCTAGTGCATCCGTTGAATGGCAATCCCTACTCACTCACATTGATATCTATTAATGGGCATCTCCATAGCCCGTTGATACGCCTAGTCGATGTGAGACTATCTTCTCCTTTTTGTCTTCTCCACAACCACCATTCTATTCCACCTATAGTGCTATGTCCATGGCTCACGCTCATGTATTGCGTGAAGATTGAAAAAGTTTGAGAACATCAAAAGTATGAAACAATTGCTTGGCTTGTCATCGGGGTTGTGCATGATATAAATATTTTGTGTGGTGAAGATGGAGCATAGCCAGACTATATGATTTTGTAGGGATAACTTTCTTTGGCCATGTTATTTTGAGAAGACATGATTGCTTAGTTAGTATTCTTGAAGTATTATTATTCTTATGTCAATATTAAACTTTTGTCTTGAATCTTTCGGATCTGAATATTCATATCACAAGTAAGAAGAATTACATTGAAATTATGCCAACTAGCATTCCACATCAAAAATTATCTTTTTTATCATTTACCTACTCGAGGACGAGCAGGAATTAAGCTTGGGGATGCTTGATACGTCTCCAACGTATCTATAATTTTTGATTGCTCCATGCTATATTATCTACTGTTTTGGGCAATATTGGGCTTTATTATCCACTTTTATATTACTTTTGGGACTAACCTATTAACCGGAGGCCCAGCCCAGATTTGTTGTTTTATGCCTATTTCAGTGTTTTGAAGAAAAGGAATATCAGACGGAGTCGAAACGGAACGAAATCAACTAGAGAAGTTATTTTTGGAACGAAAGCCACCCGGTGGACTTGGACCCTACGTCAAGGAAGGAAGGAGGAGCTCACGAGGGTAGGGGGCGCGCCCACCCCCCTGGGGCGCGCCCCCTGCCTCGTGGGGCCCTCGTGACTCCCCTGACGTACTTCTTCCGCATATATAACTCCACGTACCCTAAAACTTCCAGAATAGAGATTAGATCGGGAGTTCCGCCGCCAGAAGCCTCCGTAGCCACCAAAAACCAATCTAGACCCGTTCCGGCACCCCGCCGGAGGGGGCAATCCTTCTCTGATGGCCATATTCATCATCCCGGTGCTCTCCATGACGAGGAGGGAGTAGTTCTCCCTCGGGGCTGAGGGTATGTACCAGTAGCTATGTGTTTGATCTCTCTCTCTCTCGTGTTCTTGAGATGATACGATCTTGATGTATCGCGAGCTTTGCTATTATATTTGGATCCTATGATGTTTCTTCCCCCCTCTACTCTCTTGTAATGAATTGAGTTTCCCCTTTGAAGTTATCTTACCGGATTGACTCTTTAAAGATTTGAGAACACTTGATGTATGTCTTGCCGTGGATATCTGTGGTGACAATGGGATATCACGTGATTCACTTGATGTATGTTTTGGTGATCAACTTGCGGGTTCCGCCCATGAACCTATGCATAGGGGTTGGCACATGTTTTCGTCGTGATTCTCCGGTAGAAACTTTGGGGCACTCTTTGAGGTCCTTTGTGTTGGTTGAATAGATGAATCTGAGATTGTGTGATGCATATCGTATAATCATGCCCACGGATACTTGAGGTGACATTGGAGTATCTAGGAGACATTAGGGTTTTGGTTGATTTGTATCTTAAGGTGTTATTCTAGTCCGAACTCTAGGGCTATTTGTGACACTTATAGGAATAGCCCAACAGATTGATTGGAAATAATAACTTTAAGGTGGTTTCGTACCCTACCATAATCTCTTCATTTGTTCTCCGCTATTAGTGACTTTGGAGTGACTCTTTGTTGCATGTTGAGGGATAGTTATGTGATCTGATTATGGTATTATTGTTGAGAGGACTTACACTAGTGAAAGTATGAACCCTAGGCCTTGTTTCCTAGCATTGCAATACCGTTTACGCTCACTTTTCTCACTTGCTACCTTGCTGTTTTTATATTTACATATTAAAAATACCTTTACCTACCATCCATATTTCACTTGTATCACCATCTCTTCGCCGAACTAGTGCACCTATACAATTTACCATTGTATTGGGTTTGTTGGGGACACAAGAGACTCTTTGTTATTTGGTTGCAGGGTTGCTTGAGAGAGACCATCTTCATCCTACACCTCCTACGGATTGATAAACCTTAGGTCATCCACTTGAGGGAAATTTGCTACTGTCCTACAAACCTCTGCACTTGGAGGCCCAACAACGTCTACAAGAAGAAGGTTGTGTAGTAGACATCAGTGTGCTCCTCCGTGCGGAGAGAGCGCTATGTGTTTCCATTGACTGTGATGACCCCCTGAGGTCCTGGCATCTTGAGCTTGAGGTATGCATAATGCGGTACCGCATTGAATCTCGCAAATGCGGTTTGCCCGAGCAGTGCATGATAGCCACTACGGAACGGGACTATATCAAAGATTAACTCCTCACTTCGGAAGTTATCCGGGGATCTGAAGACCACTTCCAGTGTGACTGAGCCTTTGCAATGGGCCTCTACACCTGGTATGACGCCTTTGAAGGTCGTTTTTGTGGGTTTGCTCCTTAAGGGGTCTATACCCGTTTTGCGCATTGTGTCCTGATAAAGCGGGTTCAAGCTGCTGCCGCCGTCCATAAGGACTCGAGTGAGGTGAAATCCGTCGATGATTGGGTCTAGGACCAGTGCGGCGAATCCGCCATGACGGATACTAGTGGGATGGTCCTTGCGATCGAATGTGATCGGACAGGAGGACCATGGGTTGAACTTTGGGGCGACTGGCTCCAACGCATATACGTCCCTTAACGCACGCTTCCGCTCCCTCTTGGGGATGTGGGTTGCGTATATCATGTTCACCGTCCGCACTTGTGGGGGGAACCTCTTCTGTCCTCCGGTGTTCGGCGGCCGGGGCTCCTCCTCGTCATCGTGATGTGACCCCTTATCTTTGTTTTCGGCATTTAACTTGCTGGCCTGCTTGAACACCCAACATTCCATGTTGGTGTGGTTGGCTGGCTTGTCGGGGGTGCCATGTATTTGACACAAGCGATCGAGTATACGGTCCAAACTGGACGGGCCCGGGGTGCTTCTTTTGAATGGCTTTTTCCGCTGACCGGGTTTAGAGCCTCTGAATCCGGCATTGACTGTCGTATCCTCGGTATTGTCGTTGTTAATGCGGCGCTTGTGTTTGTTGCGATGTGACCTGCCATTGCCATCCTTGGTATCCGAAGTACCATGGTTCTTTGATATATTATTGATGCGAGCCAGCCAGCTGTCCTCTCTCGCGCAAAAGCGGGTCATGAGTGTCGTGAGGGCTGCCATAGATTTCGGCTTTTCCTGGCCAAGGTGCCGGGCGAGCCACTCGTCACGGATGTTGTGCTTAAAAGCTGCTAGGGCCTCTGCATCCGGACAGTCGACGATTTGATTTTTCTTTGTCAGGAACCGTGTCTAGAATTGCCTGGCCGATTCCTCTGGCTGCTGAATTATGTGGCTCAAGTCATTGGCATCTGGTGGTCGCACATAAGTGCCCTGGAAGTTGTCGAGCAATGCGGCTTCTAGATCTTCCCAACAGCCAATGGATTCTGCTGGAAGGCTGTTGAGCCAATGCCGAGCTGGTCCTTTGAGCTTGGGTGGGAGGTATTTGATGGCGTGTAGATCGTCACCGCGGGCCATGTGGATGTGCAGGAGGAAGTCCTCAATCCATACCGCAGGATCTGTTGTGCCATCGTACGATTCGATATTTACGGCTTTGAAACCCTCTGGGATTTGGTGATCCATCACTTCGTCTGTGAAGCATAGGGGGTGTGCGGCGCCTCTGTACTGGGCTATGTCGCAACGCAGCTTAAATCAGTCTTGTCCGCTGTGTTCGGCCTGGCCTGGATTTACTTTTACTGTATCCGGCGTGACGGTTATCGTCTCGCATAGTGGCGCGCCCTCGTGATCCATAGATCGATCTTGCGTGTTTTGCTTTGTCCTCCAATACGTCTCGCGGGTCTAGTGTGTTTCCCCGTGCCTTGACATTTTTATTTGAGTGGCGTCGGGGTGCGGGCTGAGCTTTTGGCTGAAATGCCTCTCTGTCGCGGCCACGAGGTGGCCGATCAGCCATGTCATACGCTGGAGATGTAGGTTTTAATGCTTCCTCCTCCAGTCGGGGTAGCAACCTGCGCTTTGGGTAACTCTTGGAGGGGCGTTCGAGTTCATATTCCTTGGCCGCAAGGACTTCAGTCCATCTGTCAGCTAGCAAATCTTGATCATCTTGAAGCTGCTGTTGTTTTTTCTTAAGGCTATTTGGCGTGGCTATAAGACGGCGCTTGAAGCGCTCTTGCTCAACGGGATCCTCAGGCCCGACAAATTCGTCATCATCGAGGCTTGCCTCGTCTTCGGAGGAAGGCATGTAATTATCATCCTCCGCCTCTCCATCTGCCACTCTCTCGGGAGGGCTGGCTTCTCCATCCTCCTGCTCTAAATCTTGCTGGAGGGGGTTGTTGTCATCTTCGGCACTGTCTGGAGTGCTATTATCTCCTGTGCCGGTATCACTGCTTTTGCTTTGGCGAGACTTAGCGTGGCGCCGCTGACGTCGGCGCTTGGGTTGCTTCTTGGAGGGGGCATCCTCCGCTGTCCCGTCGCCATTGCCTTCTTTGGGTGTGTCCACCATGTATATATCATATGATGAGGTGGTTGTCCAGTGCCGTGTGGGCAGTGGTTCCTGTTCGTCTCCCACATCGTCGTCCATACCGTCGATGTCTTCGGAGTCGAAGTCGAGCCTGTCGGTCAAATCGTCGACAGTGGCTACTAAGTGGGTGGTGGGTGGGCGGCGAATTTCTTCGTCATCCGCATCCCAATCCTGTCGAACATAGTTCGTCCAGGACTCTCCTGACAAGGAGAGAGACCTTAATGAGTTCAGTATGTCGCCGAAGGGTGAGTGCTGAAATATATCCGTGGAGGTGAACTCCATGATCGGCGCCCAGTCGGATTCGATAGGCACGGGCGCAGGCGGTTCGGAGTCCTTGGTCAGGGAAAAATCCGGCAGTTCGGCGTCACGGCTCCCGTTAAGGGTGAGGTCGATACTCGGCTCGATCGCCACTGAGGATGCGGCCTCTGCGGCGGGGTCTATCCACCCGTCCATGGATGGCGCGATTGGCTCCTAATTGAGGGTCGGAGCTGTTGCCGGTGCGATCTCCTGAAGACTGTCCGATGGTAGAGCTAAATCATGCTCATCGTGACCATGTGGCGCACTCGGCAGGGGCTTGAATCCATCGAAGATCAAGTCTTCGCGGATATCGGCCGTGTAGTTTAAGCTTCCAAATCTGACCTGGTGGCCAGGGGCATAACTCTCGATCTGCTCCAGATGGCCAAGCGAGTTGGCCCGCAGTGCGAAGCCGCTGAATACAAAGATCTGTCCGGGGAGAAAAGTCTTACCCTGGACTGCATCGCTATCAATGATTGAAGGAGCCATCAAGCCTAATGATGACGACACAAAGGAACTCTCAATGAAAGCACCAATGTCGGTGTCAAAACCGGCGGATCTCGGGTAGGGGGTCCCGAACTGTGCGTCTAGGCGGATGGTAACAGGAGGCAGGGGATACGATGTTTACCCAGGTCCGGGCCCTCTTGATGGAGGTAAAACCCTACGTCCTGCTTGATTGTTCTTGATGATATGAGTAGTACAAGAGTAGATCTACCACGAGGTCAGAAATGCTAAACCCTAGAAGCTAGCCTATGGTATGATTGTATGTTGTTTGTCCTACGGACTAAACCCTCCAGTTTATATAGACACCGGAGGGGGCTAGGGTTACACAGAGTTGGTTACAAGGAAGGATATCTATATATCTGTATTGCCAAGCTTGCCTTCCACGCCAAGGAGAGTCCCATCCGGACACGGGACGAAGTCTTCAATCTTGTATCTTCATAGTCCAATAGTCCTGCCAAAGGATATAGTCCGGCTGTCCGGATACCCCCTAATCTAGGACTCCCTCAGACGGACTGCATAATAAAGGTCTATATCACAAGTGGAAATATAAAGTGATGTTCTTTTGCACTAAGATTTCATGCATCCAACCATAAAAACACATGACAACCTCTGATTCCCTCTGGGAAGGGCCTATCTTTTATTTTTGTCTTGTACTTTATACAAGAGTCATGGTGGTCATCACCTTCCCTTTTTACACTTTTTCCTTTGGAAAGCACTTTGTGTTGGAGTGATCCGGATATATATATATCCACTTGGATGTAGGTTTTCATAAATTATTATTGTTGACATTACCCTTGAGGTAAAAGGTTGGGAGGCGAAACTATAAGCCCCTATCTTTCTTTGTGTCTGCTTAAAACTTTGAACCCATAAATATCACATTAGTGTTAGAAATTGTGAAAGATTAAATTATAGTTGAGTATGTGGAGTTTGCTGAATCAAAGCTCTTTCATAGATCCTTCTAGAAAATAAGACGAATTGCAATTGTTTGATGACTAAGAGCACGGTTTGTTAGTTTTCAAGAAAGTTTATGATCTATAGTTTAACATGTGAATAGCTTGTTAGTTGATCATGAGAAGTTTCATGAGTTGAGCTACTGTTATGATATATAATGATGCTAGAAAAAGTGATTGGAACTATCATTCATCAAACTTATGCACTTGCTAGCATTCACACTTCATAAATTATTTCTTTTATCATTTACCTACTCGAGGACGAGCAGGAATTAAGCTTGGGGATGCTGATACGTCTCCAACATATCTATAATTTATGAAGTATTCATGCCAAGTTTACATTAGTCTTATATGATTTTGGTATGATTTGATTAGAACTAACCCGGACTGACGCTGTTTTCAGCAAAACTACCCTAGTGTTGTTTTTGTGCAGAAATAAAAGTTATCGAAATGCGATGAAAATAAATGGAGAATTTTTCTAGAAAATATAAAAAATATTGGAACAAAAATGTACCGGAGGGGAGTCCCATGGGCCCCACGAGGGTGGGGGCGCACCCTTGTGCCTCGTGGACTTCCCGTGGGGCCCCTGACTTGTTCTCGATGCCAACCTCTCCTATAAATGCCCAAACCTCCAGAAAATAACCTACATCGGAAGTTCCGCCGCCGCAAGCCTCTGTAGCCACGAGAAATCAACCTAGGCCCTCTCTGGCACCCGGCCGGAGGGGCCCATCATCACCGGAGGCTATGGAGGAGGACCCCGGAGGGGCCATCATCCCCATGAAGGCCAAGGACCAGAGGGAGAACCTCTTCCCATCCAAGGGGGAGGCCATGGAGGAGGAAGCACAAGGGGGAGAACCTCTCCTCCTCTCTCTCGGTGGCACCGGGGTGCCATCTGGAGGGGAATCATCGCCGCGGTGATCGTCTTCATCAACATCACCATCCTCGTCTCTTTTACGCGGTCCACTCTCCCGCACCCCGCTGTAATCCCTACTTGAACATGGTGTTGTTTTCCACATATTATGATCCAATGATGTGTTGCCATCCTATGATGTTTTGAGTAGATATCCTTTGTCTTTGGGTTGATTGATGATCTAGATTGGTATGAGTTGTATGTTTTATTTTGGTGCTGTCCTATTGTGCCCTCCGTGTCGCGCAAGCATGAGGGATTCCCGCTGTAGGGTGTTGCAATACGTTCATGATTCGCTTATAGTGGGTTGCTTGAGTGACAGAAGCATAAACCCGAGTAAGGGGGTTTTTGCGTATGGGATAAAGGGGACTTGATGCTTTAATGCTATGGTTGGGTTTTACCTTAATGATCTTTAGTACTTGCGGATGCTTGCTAGAGTTCCAATCATAAGTGTATATGATCCAAGAAGATAAAGTATGTTAGCCTATGCCTCTCCCTCATATAAAATTGCAATGACGATCACCGATCTTGTTAACGATTGCCTAGGATAATTCCGCACACCGACCCATCATTATTCCACACTCGCTATTTATAATATTTAGTAATATATTCTAACTTTATTATAACAGCACCTACTTTTATATTTTAGCTCTCTGATATCATGCAAAGTTATTCTCTTCATACCCACAACGTAGTTTATTTCTCGTTTCTAGTTGGAAGCAAACGTTCGGTGTACGTAGAGTCGTATCAGTGGCAGATAGGACTTGAGAGAATATTGATCTCACCTTTAGATCCTTGTGGATTCGACACTCCATACTTATCACTTCCACCTTTGGGAATTTCTACGATGATTCCCTGCCCTTGGGGATTATCAGCCGGCAGAGGCCGCGGTGCACGGCATCAGAGAGGGGAGAGGAGGCGCAGAGCACGGACGCGGGGCGGGGTGGCTGGACCGGAGCGGACTGTGGAGGAGAGCACGGTGGGTGCGAGCAGCGTGTGGGACGGCGCGAGCGCGCGGTGACCGTGCAAGGAGAAGGGGGTGCTCATGTGGTAGTTGTAGGGTACGGGGCAGTGGTGCTCGGGGTGGGGGCGGGGATGAGGTCGATGATGAAGAGGACGGCGAGGCGGTGATCCGGGTGGCTACGGGGTGACCGAGGCGGATGCGTTC
>NC_057800.1:168346018-168521052 GCF_018294505.1 Triticum aestivum | reverse complement strand
CGATCTGGATTGGGGAGGGGGAGAGTGACATGGGGGGAGTGGGGTGTGCGGTTGTGGGCTAGGGTTTCGGGGGCGTGGGTGGATAAGGGAGTGAGGGGGAGTGGGTGGCCGGTTGGGCCAGGTGGGCGGGTCGGGCGGCCTAGTGGCCTTCTGGTCCGTGGCCCAGTGGGGGGGGGTTCCCTTTTTCTGTTTTTGTTTAGTCTTTTTCTTTTTATTTATTTCCTTTTCTATTGTAATTCATTTTAAAGTATTTAGGCATTCTGTAAAAGTGTGGCTTCTTCACCATAAATACCTAGGCATTAATTGGCACACTTTGAACATTTTAGTTTTAATGTTTGAAATTTTTTGATGTTTGACAAAAATTCAAATTTGAATTTGAATTGTTTTGATCGAACACGAGATTAGCAACAGTAACCGGGGTGACGTGGCATTGTTAACATGGGATTACTATAACCTAATTATCTGGGCGTCACATTTTTTTACTCTCGACATAGGCAAATTTATTCTCGTGAATAGTAGTGGGAGCAAATTCAACAAAATAACTATCATGTGAGGCATAATCCAATTGAAAACTGAAATCACGATGACAAGTTTGATGGTTATCATTATTCTTTATAGCATACATGTCATCACAATAATCATCATAGATAGCAACTTTGTTCTCATAATCAATTGGAACCTCTTCCAAAATAGTGGATTCATCACTAAATAAAGTCATGACCTCTCCAAATCTACTTTTATCAATATAATCATCATAAATAGGAGGCATGCTATCATCATAATAAATTTTCTCATGAAAACTTGGGGACAAAAAATATCATATTCATCAAACATAGCATCCCCAAGCTTGTGACTTTGCATATCATTAGCATCATGGATATTCAAGGAATTCATACTAACAACATTGCAATCATGCTCATCATACAAGGATTTTATGCCAAACATTTTATAGACTTCTTCTTCTAACTCTTGAGCACAATTTTCCTTCCCATCATTTTCACGGAAGACATTAAAAAGATGAAGCATATGAGGCAACCTAATTCCATTTTTTTAGTTTTCTTTTATAAACTAACCTAGTGATAAAACAAGAAACTAAAAGATTCGATTGCAATATCTAAAGATATACCTTCAAGCACTAACCTCCCCGGCAACGGCGCCAGAAAAGAGCTTGATGTCTACTAAGCAAATTTCTTCTTGCAGACTCGTGTTGGGCCTCCAAGCGTAGAGTTTTGTAGGACACTAGCAAATTTTCCTCAAGTGGATGACCTAAGGTTTATCAATCTGTGGGAGGCGTAGGATGAATATGGTCTCTCTCAAACAACCCTGCAACCAAATAACAAAGAGTATCTTGTGTCCTCAACACACCCAATACAATGGTATATTGTATAGGTGCACTAGTTCGGCGAAGAGATGGTGATACAAGCATAATATGGATGGTAGATATAGGTTTTCATAATCTGAAAATATAAAAACAGCAAGGTAGAAAGTGGTAAAAGTGAGTGAAAACGGTATTGCAATGCTTGAAAACAAGGCCTAGGGTTCATACTTCCACTAGTGCAAGTCCTCTTAACAATGATAACATAACTAAATCATATGGCAATCCCTCAACATGCAACAAAGAATCACTCCAAAGTTTCTATCGGAGAACGTAGGATGAAAACAAGCATCAACCCCTATGCATAGATTACCCCAATGTCACATCGGGAATCCGCCAGTTGAGTACCAAAACATACATCAAGTGAATCAATAGAACATCCCATTGTCACCACAGATATCCCATCACAAGACATACATCAAGTGTTCTCAAATCCAATACTCAATCCAACATGACAAAACCTCAAAGAGCAAGACTCAATTCATCACAAGAAGGTAGAGGGGGAGAAACGCCATATGATTCAACTATAATAACAAAGATCATGGTACATCAAGATCATGCCAAATCAAGAACACGAGAGAGAGAGAGAGAGAGAGAGAGATCAAACACGTAGCTACTAGTACATACCCTCAGCCCCAAGGGTGAACTACTCCCTCCTCGGCATGGAGACCGCCGGGATGATGAAGATGGCCACCGGTGATGGTTTCCCCCTCTGGCAGGGTGCCAGAACGGGCTCCCGGTTCGTTTTTCATGGCTACAGAGGCTTGCGGTGGTGGAACTCCCGACCTAGGTTTCTTTCTGGGGGTTTCTAGATTTATAGGAATTTTTGGTGTCAGTTTCACGTCAGGGGGTCCACGAGGCAGCGACCAGGTAGGGGCGCGCGTCCTAGGGGGATGGGCACACCCTCCACCCTCTTCGTTGACTCGGGACTCTTCTGGCCCAACTCTTTAGCTTCGGGGCTTCTTCTGGTCCATAAAAAATCACCATAAATTTTCAGCTCGTTTGGACTCCGTTTGATATTTCTTTTCTGTAAAACTCAAAAACAAGGAAAAACACAAACTGGCACTATGATCTATGTTAATAGGTTAGTCCCAAAAAATAATATTAAATAGCATATAAATGCATATAAAACATGCAAGATGGACAATATAATAGCATGGAACAATCAAAAATTATAGATACGTTGGAGACATATCAGTTTTCCCCTTATGTTCCACATGTTCGGCTAAGAGGGTAAAGGGAGAACCCCTACGATTGTGCTTCTGGCTGGCCCAGTAAAGCACCTTAGGAGGAGAAAGCCGAAAATTGACCGTCATTGAAAGTGTGAACTGGTCAGCGATCCAATGATGAGGTTTTGACTCAAAAATTCGTTGGCGATTTCACTATGTCACACGAAGGGTTGGTCTTAGCACTAACTACGTGAGTGGAAGGGGAAGGCCTCGGCTCCCAAGTACATCACAAAGCATTGGGGATCAGTTCTTAATCCCCATCATCAAGCTCCTATGGCTAAGTGAAATAATAAAACCGAATAGTCTAATTGCCTAGTCTCACTCCCGGACTACCGCCTCTGGGTACCAATACGTTGGCTAAGGGTAACAGTGCGGCAATGAAACACCCCTTATGATATTCACCAGGGGGATGAAGCAAATGACTGGTAACTTTCAGAATAAACATATGGTTGCACAGGAGTCAAAATTAAACCATGACAAAATAAAGTCTAGAGGCCGCATTATAAAGCATAAGGTCCACATGACAAAACTTAATACAGTTACTCAATGATTTCATACTTAGGACACTGGCCCTCTATCGTCCGTGCGCCATCCATCACCTGCGTAAAGTACAACTCCAGACGGTGATGTCCATTTCCCTTCGGCGAAGGACCAGTGGCCATGTCCATCAGATTGATATTCGGCCAATGTACCATGGTCTTCGCAAACGCCAGCCTAGCTCCCTCGAGGCATGTCGGCCGCTTCATGGCGTCCACACGGAGCGGCGTGTCCCGCAGCTTCTGCACTAATCTAAAGTAGCTCTTCATAATCGGCTTGGACAGCCACAACTGGACAGATAGGTCCTTCAGCGCCAGTTCGGACATCCGATGCAGCTCCCCATCAGCAGTTTCATCTGGTTGCTGAGGAGGGGAGGATGCTCGAAGGCCGGAAACTATGACCAGAACAGCTGCTGCTCGGAGTCCTCCTCGTAAGTGGCATAATGCTCCATGGCGGCCGCGACATTCTTCGGAAGCTCGGCAAAGATGCCTGCGGAGCACTAGACCCGCCACAGCAGGGTGAACCTATTGCCTCCGAACACACTCTGTAGTAAGTATTTCTTACTATTTGCAATTTGCCCGACTAGGCGGAGCTCTTCCTGGACACCTCACGCTTTGGTCCTCGCCTCCTGAAGCTCCTTCTCCACCTTGGATAGCTGGGAGGATCGCTCCCCCTGCTCCTTTTCAAGGATCTTAAGCTTCTTGATGGCATCCTGGAGCTCCACCTGCACCTCGGCTACTCGAGCCTCGTGCTGCTCACCAGCAAGCTTGGCCTTCTCCAGCTAGGCCACCGCCTGGTCAGTTGTCGTTTTCTTTGCGGCCGCCTCTGCCTTGGCTTTCTTCAGGGCCTCCTTCAATCCTTCGACTCAGCAGCGGCAGCTGTTGGATCATCACATTAAAATATTAGCATAAAGTCCGATAGTCAATATCCGGCACCAAGCAATTACACATCTTATCAAAGGGCTTACCTGGCGCCTCGTCAAGCTGCTTGTTGACAAGGTCAAGCTCTTTATCAGAATGCTTGAGCTTCCGATTCATCTCCTCTAGCATCGCGGCGTTAGCAGTCGCGGCCAGAGAAGATGCCCGTGACGTTAAAAAATCCATGCCACTTCAAATAATGGCATGTAGAACGGGATCCTGCATAGGTTTTCTTCGCAAACATTGCAGAGTCTCGGGGGATACTACACATATGGCATACTTAAACTAAGGACTAAATCCAATTTATGAGAAAAGGGTATTACTTGACTTACCTCAAAGCCTGTTAGAAGGCCTTGGACAGCGTCATTCCGTCCGGATTGGATGGACCGAACACCTTGCATGATGGCACTCATAAGAGTGCGATGCCCATCAACAAGGACGGAGTTGTTCACCAACTCCTCCGGCGCGTCAGGCCAGCTAGCCGCCGCCCATTTAGAGGTGTTCAGCACTGGCGTTGGCTCCCCAGTCCCTTTCCCACTAGAAGGAGGAACCTGTGCCGTCAAGGGTCTCAAGAGCTCGGGAGCAGATGGATGATGGGGTCTGGACAGACCAGACTCCCTTCCCACATCGGCCAGGAGGGACGCGCCCTCCCGGTCTTTGGCGACCGAGGTGTCAGCCTCGGCCATTACGGTGTGAACCTCCCCCTCTGTGTTCGAAGGAGGAGGAGTCCTTCGGGACCGCACTTCCCCGACCTATTCAGGGATGAGGGGAGGCGCGGAGCATGACGCGGACCCACTGCCTGCCAGTTCAGCAGGCGGAGACGTCCTCTCCGAGATCTGCTCGGTGGGGCGGTCGCGTGGAGGGTTGCAATGCTCAAGATTTAGCCTCCTATTAGGATGGATTACTAAAAACAAGGTAGCTAAAAACACCAGCTCCATACTTGCTGGTCGCGGGCTTGACCCTGGGTCCCTTCTTTGGAACCTCCCCGAACGCTTCGGACTCCTCGGCCGAGCTGTCGGACAGGACCAGCTTGGGCCGGCACCGCCTCTTCAGGGCATGTGGAGGTTGAACCTCTTCGACGTCCCCAAGCGCCGCCATCTTCTTGGAGTGCGAGGAGGCACTCTCCTCCTTGTCCCCATCTTGTATGGATGAGGCCGCAGCATCCCCGGACCGGTTGCCCGGACAAGCCCTGCGGCGGAGGCCCCCCTGGCCTTCGGTACCTCCTTCTTCTTGCCCTTCTGGTCAGGTGCCTTATAAGGCACCACAACCAACAGCTGATCCACCTGCTCTAATTGGGGCTCTTCGGGCAGCGGCTCCGGGCCATTGATCTTCTCGGCCTTGGTGATCCAGCCCTGAAAAATCCGCATAGAGATTCAGACCGAATCGTACGTGGTGTTAATATCTGAACGCACGTTAAGGATGAATGTTGCTCACCTCCTTTGGAGGATTCGCGACGTCGAGGCCGATGTCCTTCCCCTCGACTGGTCACTCCTTCTGAGGCTTGAATAGCAGACCCCATATTTTATCATGGGTCATGCCGAAAAGGTGTTGCACAGTGGCCGGATCCTTGGGCTCATGCTCCCACATTGGCTTGGCCCCCTCCTGGCAAGGGAGGAGTCGGTGGTTGAGCATGATCTGGACCACGTCGACCAGCTTCGCGCCGGTCTCCATCACTGATGACCCACAAGTATATCTGGATCACTGATGATCCTAATCTTTATTATATATAGCTCACAGACTCGATTACATAGATAAGGATCAACACAAAAACTCAAAGTTAGATCATACTAAACTTTATTCTACTAGATCAAGATATAACCAAAAGGATCGAACTAAGAAAAAAGGGTAAAGATAGAAGTGTGATGGCGATACGATACCGGGGCACCTCCCCCAAGCTTGGCAGTTGCCAAGGGGAGTGCCCATACCCATGTATTTATGTCTCTTTCTTCGGAGGTGGTGATGATGTAGTTGTTGATGATGTAGGCTTGTCGTCCATCTTCCAAGGCATAGGCTCACCATCATAGAAGGATGATCGAGTCTCCGGGATCCTCAAATCTGCAGCCAAACTCATCCTCTTGAATCTATATTCATACTCATAGTTTTGGTTTTGCAGGTCATAGATCTGGGCTTGGAGGTGCTCGATTTTCTCGTGAAGCTAGAAGATGGTCTCCCCAATGTTCTTGGCATCCAGCTTGTGGTTGTTGGTGAACTTCGCGATCATCATGTGGTTGGCGTTGAGTCCGCGTTCCACTATCCCCTGGCACTTGAAAACTTGTTGCTCCATTGCTTCGAGTCTTGTATCCACGCTTCCGGTCCTCCTTGGTCCCTCAACATCGCAGATGTGCAGCACCCCCTCTCGCATCTCAATGGTTTCAGGGTGTTGCAGCACCTCCGTGAGGTAGGGGTTGATGACCTTCTCGAAAAATTTGTCCTTGGGGGCACTTGAAGATGTCATGGTGATCGAGATCTGTCAGAAAAATAGCTCGGAACAAAAGCAGAGGATTTTGTCGTGGTACCATGGTCAAAACCTTCGGGAGATTATATAATAAATTTTTACCGACCAAAAGAAGTATCTTGCAAGAAAACAGAGTCCAGAGGGCACACGAGGTGCCACGAGGCAGGGGGTGCGCCCTCCACCCTCGTGGATGCCTCGTGTCCCTTTCGGACTACTTATTTTTCCTTTTTTTATATTCCAAAATGGAGAAAAAAATGCTATTAGAACTGTTTTGGAGTCGGTTTACTTACCGCACCACATACCTATTCCTTTTCGGAGTCTGAAACATTTTGGAAAGTGTCCCATATGTACTCCTATGAGGTTACGGTGTCAATAACATTGGTTTCAACATTTATGGGATTACCTGAGATATAATGTTTGATTCTTTGACCATTCACCACCTTCGGATTTGTGCCTTTGAAGTTGTTGATTTTTATGGCACAGGAACGATAGACCTCCTCAATAACGTATGGACCTTCCCATTTAGAGAGGAGTTTTCCTGCAAAAAATCTTAAACAAGAGTTTTATAATAGAACATAATCACCTACATTAAACTCACGCTTTTGTATCCTTTTGTCATGCCATCTTTTAACTTTTTCTTTAAACAGTTTGGCATTATCATAGGCCTGAGTTCTCCACTCATCAAGTGAGCTAATGTCAAATAGTCGCTTCTCACCGGCAAGTTTGAAATCATAATTGAGCTCTTTAATGGCCCAATATGCCTTATGTTCTAGTGCGAGAGGTATGTGACAAGTTTTTCCAAAAACCATTTTATACGGAGACATATGCTACAACAAAAACTGCCAGTAGAGACGTCAAATTTCATACCTAGGGACATGCTATTTCACCTCTAGGCAACTGTAGAGTCGTTTTAGTAAAGCGTCTTTGGAGCGTCTTCCCACGAACCGTCTCAAACTAGATAGACACGCTTGCTAAGCGTCTTTACATGACATGGGACACTATATAGGAACGTTCAATATCGTGTCTACACAGGTAGAGACGTTATGTTAGACATGTTCATATCACATCTCTACTCACATAGACACGTTTCATTTGCGTCTCAAGACCAGGCGAGGCGCTTGTGTAAATACGTTCATCATGGGCCCAGTACTTTATACACGTCATGTAGAGACATTATATTTATCTTTAAATGTACATAAGAGACTCTGTACAAATGAAATATTTTACTTTAAATATGGTTTCATTTATTTTGAATTTGTATTTCATCATTTCAAATTCGATCATTTGATCATGACATGGCCGCACATGTAGATTAATTCATTGATATCATTATATGAAGGCACCATTCCACGTCGTAGATTGCATTTGCAAACATCGCATTATCAAAATTGGCAAGCTGAGTAGATACTTACACCAAAGTTCACAACTGAATAATAACAGACATTCATACAGAACATACAAATAAATAAGAAATATCCTATAGTCTAGAACTATGTTTCTCAATTAAGCTAAAATATAACATAAGACACAATACATGTTCATTCACAGACTAGTTCATCAACTGATCCTGGCTCCTTCAATGCACACCCTTTTCAAATCCTGAACTACCCAATTACTCCTGGCTCCCTTAATGCACTCTCTTTCCAAATCCTGAAGCGCCCTGGAAAAGCAAATGAACAATGTTTTTAGACAAGTGCAAGATAAGATGTTCTTTGATAAATTATAAGTGTATCATACAAATGCTTCGTTGGAGTGGTTGGCTTAGTTTTTTTCTTACCTAAAAACAGCCACAAAGATTTTGATAACTAAAATATCTTAAATGTGGATATTGGAGCATACTTGATGGTTGTATGGAAACATACTTACATGTGAGGAAGGCCAAGCAATAACATAACCAGCATCTCCTGCTGTTTGGAGTATTTCGTATGGTCTAACTAGTTCTCATCTCCTAGATTGAGCCATGGACAGAGACTGCAACATATTGTTCTCCAAGCATGTTTCCTTCAACCACATATGTTCTATCTTTACTCCCTAGAATTCCATTGGCCAAGGGTTGTTTTTGTTTCTCGAATTGATCAAAAAGAACAAGACTTTAGTTTTATCCCATTTTTTGCAAGAAATGAAACATTTGCTACTAATAAAACTGGGAAGATTTCACTTTACACAAAGAAGGACAATTTCATAGAGAATTAGACCAACTACAATTATACAACCGTTTGGATACCTAGCATATATGTACCTGCTTATTGACTTGGTGAAGACCACCTAGCCTGACTGCACTGTTATTTTCAGTATGAGCATTATGCAATTAAATAGTAAGAGGTATGAATGAAGAGATATAATCAGCTCAAGAATGATAATTTCCAAGAGTTTCGATATCATGTACTAGGAATGCACTAAGCAGCCCTATTCTACACATACTTTCGATCAGCTTAGATTAAGGTTTTGTTACAACATAATAATTTATTTTGAAAGCTAAACATGCATGGATGATGCAAACAAATGAAGTACTCATCATGTAAACCAGAAGTGTATGTGTGTTTTCTGTGCTGGCTTATAGTGCTGAGTGATCTTGCGATGTTGTTTCTATCATATATTCATTGTACTATAATGTAAAGCAATGCTAACATGCCAGGCCCCAAACAATTTAAGTTCATTTATGTGATTATAAATTATCAAATGTAACCGTGGCCATAAATCAATGGATTATGACATGTTTAATCATAGTATATCACTTGCTAGCCGACATTTGGAAGTTAAAAAATAACCATTAATCATGAGACAAATAAACAGGGAAGTGGACTTCATGAATTTTATCATCAAACTGCATGAGCAAAATAGCTTGCCATCTAACCTTACACCTCCAGTTTGTGCTTCCTTTGAAATGCTCTCCCCTGAAATGGACAAAGAGATTGCAAATAATGTGCATGCTTTATCAAAAGGTAACACTTGTGGGGCGTGAAAAACATGACCATTTTTCAGTTCTGGAATGGCAACATCGTTAGACATTTATGTTTCTCCTAGAGATAGCAAGGCTAGTATATAGGCCATTGAAGTAGCTAAATAATGGACGGTTAATGAAATCAAATCATTCGCTATAGGCAGAATTAAACTAAGAGATAATATCATCAATGGAAAATGATAGCCATTATCAGATAAGGACTGCCAGATAGTAGAAAGAAGAAAATCCTCTTTCGAAACAGGAGAAGCAGAGCCAAATCACTAGAGTAACACCTATATAACTCTGTTCTACTTCTGCACATATATAGTGAACATTTCATTAGCCAAACAATTACCATATTTGCATATTATCACTGAAATAGTTGGTTTCAAACAATCATATATTTTCTCCCTATCTTTTCTTTTCTTTGCTGAACTAGATGTACTATTCATGTTCATACCAAAAGATACATTATTCTTCTATTCTCTAATTCACTAAGGTGGTGAAGAATATTTAAGTAAAATATGTTATGTGATCTTTTATTTGTTTTTTTATTTCCCGGGTGAAACAGGACATGCTATGTGATTGTTGAATACACGGATGCAATCAAAACATGGATGCGCCATTTTCATGTCATCTGTCTATCAGATTTTACTTGGTTGTGTGATGTGACAATTCTCAAGATGTTATCAATTTTCTACTAACTTCAAATCTTAATTCCATTTGTTTCACAATGCAGGGGGCGGCTGTGGGTTGTGGTAGACCAATTTGTACTGCTTGCCAGAAAGCAGCAACTACGATAGATAAGGGAGGAGGCTAGACAGACCTTCAAAGGAAATTGTTTGTCCTGTATGATCGCATCACTTGGGATCAAGTGGAGTGAGTCCAATAAATATCACTCAGGCATGAAACGTCAGAGGTCAAATCACGCGCTAGTAGCTCCAAGGCAACAACGTCGATGGCAACCAATCCCTGCACGCCGTCTAGAGTTTTGCCAGGAGGGCCGTGCGCAAGGGCGGATGGCAAAACAGCGACAAGGAGCCGAGCCAAAGGTGGTCTCCGGCGCCAACACCGCCGCCCTGCAAAGCCGTCATTGCCACGCAACAGGTTGTACGCCAAACATGACGAGCATTGTACATGCTGGTAGTTTTTCACCTCTCCCCAGGATCTGTAAACAACACGCAACCCAACCGAGAAGCAATCAAACCGAGCGAACTGTATGTACGCCCAATGTTCAGAAGATTTTTTATTGATGTGAATATCTACTCTACTCCTACCATGGAGCAGGGAACCTGCAGTTTGCAGAGTCGAACAACAAAAATTGACAGCGATTAAGCAGGAAATCAATTCACTACATAAGTTTGAGATACTAGAAGAATTCGAGGATTTTCCGTACCAGCTTGAGCAATCAGATCACAATGTGCAGGGGCACGACGAATCTGGGGTGGCTACCCTAGGCGGCACGGATGCACGCCCGTGCTTGCTCTGCATATTCCACCTGTAGGTTGAAGACGAAGATGTTCCTCGTAGCAGATGCTTCCTCCGACCTTAATCTGCACATCCCCGGCCCAGCCGCCGGCCAACTCCGCCGCCCTCGTCCCCTCCATCCTCGCCCAAAACCTAACCACGCAACCGAGATAAGATCACGGCGCACCGCAGCATCCCCTCCTTATGCTGCCTCCGGCGCCCGATTGAGTGGCTGGTAGCCACGCCTCTCGGCGGGCACAAGCACAACCGCAAGCTCGCGTCGTGCTGGCCGCCTCAGCACCGCAAATCCCGCCCGAGAAGTGGGACCACGGCTACCTGAAGGACAGAAACAGAGCGGAGATGTCAGGATTCGCCGGCCCGGGCAGCAGAACGGCACGCCCGCACCAAATCACGGCCACCAGAACGAACCGCGGGATTAGAGCCGCCGCCGCCGCCGCCTCAAACGCGCTGCCACTGAGGCACCCATCGGCCGGTCTCTGCCCCCAACCTCCGCCGCATCCAATCGCTCGCCGCCCATCGAGTCTCCCTCAAGTCCGCCACCAAACGAATCGATCGCTGCTCCTGTGTGGAGGCAATGCACATCACTGGCCAGGGAGGGATCCCATTAGATGGATTAGGAGGTTGGAGAAGGAGATAAGTGGGGAGATGGCCGCGTGGGTGAGAGAAAATACATACAGGGAGATATTTTCTGGCGGCAAAAGCAAATAGGAGCGCCAAGGGCCAAAATAATTTCCTCCAAACGAAATTCGGGAAAATATAATTTTTAACATTTAGAAAAATGAAAATTTGTTTATGTTATAGATAAAACAACTAGAAAAGGGGCCAATGCTCATACATTTGCTCTATTATTACTTTTTGCATGTATGCCATTAAGAAGCACACATTGGGCATGCGTCGCTCAACACGAGCAACATAGGCGGTGAACCTAGACACCACCGACAGCCGGCTCTTCCGCCATCTTCCCCTCTCACGACCGGCATGGTGCGACGCCGGGGAAAGCCCGTGTGGCAGCGGCAGCGACATGCTTCTTTTTCAGATAGCGGGCGTCCTCGTGGATGGCTCGTGCGGTGCCCGCGAATGGACAATGCATGTTCTGTGCGGGCGGGATGAAGCTCCACTCCTTCGGCAGAGAGGAGGATCCGGAGCCCTTGCGCCCAGATCTGGTGTGCGGACGACAGTCGTCCAGCGAGGGGCGGCCCTGGCGGTGTGGGGTGGTGGTCGGTGCTTTGCCTGATCTGATCAGGCATAGCGCGGGCCTCACAAGGGTGTGCGCGGCCCGATGGTGCTCTGGTCGTGGCCGGGACGTGGTGAGTCTGCGCGGGAGGTGCAGCACAAGCGGCTCTGCGGCGAGGTTCTGCCACCGTGAGGCCACTCGACGGTGTGGTGAGGGGTTGATGCTCGGGCTGCGCAGTAGCCTGGGGGTGGCGTGGTGGAGCGGCTCGTAGTGATGGAGTAGAGGCACACAGGCGAGTGTTGGATCTTCTGCGTTCTCCGGCACACGCACGTGGGAGCCTGGTCATGGATGGAAACGAAGGTGCTTCGTGGCCTCGGGTGGCATATCTCTGGTCCATGGTCGCGTGGTCATCGGTAAGGATTGGTTCGTGCTACATCCAGTGACCCGACTTTCAGTCGGTGGTTGGTAGATCTAGCGGCTGTTGCTACAGCCTCCGCAAGGTGCGGTTGGCTGTTTCGATGATGAGATTCTTCGTTTGCAATTTGGCTCAGTGGTGGTGCTAGGTGGGTGCTGTTATGAGATGATGTGCGGATGAGGTGATGTTGGGAGCTTGGGTGAAAGCCCTGTCCCGGTTGTGGGCGCGACCAGCGATGGCGGCGACCGTGGTCGTTGCTTATCTTCTAGGAGGCATCGTTGTATTGCTGCCACACCGCTCCTACGCTGATCGTTGTAGCTCGGGGGGAGGGGGGGGTCGTTGACCTAGTTTGATCAGAAGATGGTGGCGCTTTCGTTCCGTATCCTCCCCCTCCCATGGGTGCTTCATCTTTGGAGTTGGGTATTGGCAGATGGGTCAGTGGAAGATGGCAGTGTTCGCGTCAAGGCTTCTATGGCAATGATGATGAGGGGAGCAATATCGGAGACTTGGCTATGGTTGAGGAGTAGTCGGCTCTTCTCCAATGGCTTGTTTGTTGTTGTGAAGTCGAAGTTGTGGTGGTGGAGTCTCGATGGCATACAATGACAGGAGCAGTTGGTTCGTTCAATGATCGTCTACGACACTAGTCGTTCCTAGTTCTTCTTCGTGATTCTCCGTCAGTCAGAGTTGTCATGTCTGGTCGTAGGAAGCTGAGTTCTGGTGCAAATCTTCATACATCTCCACACGGCCTGTACAGTATGGGTTGGGTCGACAATCGCCTATGGAGAAGTCGAAGTCGTTGGCTCAAGGTTAGGGATGGCGAGGACGCCTCTAGGGAGGAGTGATAACGATGACACATCCGTGCTGTGTCGATGAGGCTCTCTTGGGAGTAGTGTGTGGTGGGGTATCTTATGTGTTTCGTCCATCGGTTGTGTTGGTTTTTGCCCGGTTCATCACAATTAGCCAGACAATTAGATTTTCGCTCAGTTTTCCCCAATTAAATGAGCGACTCTCCTTTTCTTGTCAATGAAGCAGGAATCCTATCATTTCGAGAAAATATTATTTATTGCACATATATTTTGAAGTGATTGTTTTTTAGATAAAAATAATTATTATATCAAAAATATAATTATAATGTTCCTATGTACAATGTCGACCATAAGGAGGAAGGGCATGGAGGCACAATGAGATCACTAAAATTGACGTCGACCCGGTGTGAACGGCGTGATGAACACGAGACGAGCGGCTATATCGAATAAAGTTTTGTTTCTTCCTATTATTTTCTTATTTTTTGTTTCTTATTATTATTGTTTTTAGTCTCTTTTTAATTTAATTTTTCCACTTCTTTTTCATAAATACAGAAAATGTTCAAAAATTACTTCTTCAAGCTCTCCAAAATTGTTCTGACATTCATAAATTTTGTTCGTATTTTCCAAAAAAAATATCATTTAAAAAATGTTTTCAAAAACATGTTCAGAGTTTCAAATTTTATTCACAATATTCAATAAATGTTCGAAAATACAAAACAAATTCAGAATTTTTGACTTGTTTTCATGTTATCAAACAAATCCCTTCTAAAATAAATTTTCATGTTTTTTAAAAAATCGTTATTTTCAAAAAAAAATTCTTGTTTTTCAACAAATGTTTGCAATTTTAAATTGCACTCTAAAAAATATTTGAGGATTTTTTTTCTCAAAAAATATATGAGTATTTCATAATTTATTCATGTTTTCCAAAATTATTTAGAATTCCAAAAAAATACATTTTCAAAATGTTTAGTATTAAATGTAGTTCTCATTTTTTTTAATATTTGACATTTCAAAATTGTTGGCAGTTTAAAAAAATAAACGGAAATGTATCCGAGTCTCGCCGCTGCAGTGAGTTATTAAATACTTGCGATTGTAATAATCACCAACCGTAATCTGTTCCATTGGCTAGCAGCGGAAGTTCAACAGCGCTATATCCCGAGTTCAAGTTCCCAAGCTACTCCACTTTTTGGGATTTTTATGCCGTGCGTTAAAAAAACTCTCATTGCATCTGGTTGGCTGGCCCAGTCGTCTGGACCCTTTGCGTCGCACTCCTATATAATGCAAGGTCCGGGAGGTGCGCGCCATGAGATTTCTGTTCCGTGTTTGATAAAAAAATTGAGCTTCGTCAAGAGATTTCTGTTTCGTTTGTGGGCAGAGACGGGCATGTCATTTTCTATTCGTGTTTTGTCCATCTTATTAGCTGATTTTATTTACAACCTACTATTACAAGATTATATGTTATTACTCTTAGAAATGATTATAGATTATTTTTAAACTCTTCTCTAGCCATAGCGTTGTATTCTAAAACGTCTCAAAAATCGTCCCTATGTATTTACACATGAAAATAATAATGAATATTATGCACCTGTAAAAATGAAATGTGTGACGCTATGCATATCGTTCTAAAAAGCGTCTCTACATGATAGGTACTTCCAAATGTAAGGACGAATATAAAAGCGTCTTAGGAAAAGCGTACCTACTGACATATTTTGGTGTAGCCCATAGGATTTTTATATGCAGTTCTATAGGCCCATAATGCATCATCAAGTTTCTTAGACCAATTCTTTCTAGATCTATTAATAGTCAGAGAATATAACAGTCATACATCTTTGAAAGGTAGAAGGTGCATTACATAAACCAAAAGGCATACGTCTATAAGCAAAGGTACCGAAAGGGGAAGTAAAAATGTTTTTTTCCTGATCCTCTTTCGACACAGGTATTTGAGAGAAACTAGAACAACCGTCTAGAAAGCAAAAATGTGTATGTTTGGATAATCTTCCTAGCATTTGATCAATAAAAGGTAAAGGGTAATGATCCTTTCTAGTAGCTTTATTTAATTTGTGGAAATCAATTACCATTCTATAACCTATAACAATTCTTTGTGGGATCAATTCGTCTTTATCATTAGGAACAACAATAATGCTTCCCTTCTTAGGGACACAATGGACAGGACTTACCCATTGACTATAAGCAACAGGATAAATTATACCTGCCTCCAGAAGCTTTAGTGTTTCATTTCTTACCACTTCTTTCATCTTAGGATTTAACCGCGCTGGAATAGAGTGAGACTAATGCCCTTAAGATCATCAAGAGTATATCCAATAGCAGCACGGTGCTTCTTCAGAGTTTTCAATAATTTCTCTTCTTCCTGCTCTGAAAGGTTAGCACTAATAATAACAGGATATATCTTTTTTCCATCAAGATAAGCATATTTAAGAGTATCAAGTAATGGTTTAAGATCAAACACGGAATCACCCTTAGGTGAAGGAGGATCCCCTAGAATTTCAACAGGCAAGTTGTGTTTCAAAATAGGTCCCTGTTTAAAGAATACTTCATCTATTTCCCTTCTTTCATTCATAAACATATCATTTTCATGGTCTAGCAAATATTGTTCTAAAGGATCATTAGGAGGCACGGCAACAGAAGCAAGACCAATAATTTCATCTTTACTAGGAAATTCTTTATCATGGGGTTGTCTACGAAATTTAGTAAAATTAAAATCATGAGACATACCCCCTAAACCAACAGTAACAATATCCTTTTCGCAATCTATCTTAGCATTAATAGTATTCAAGAAGGGTCGACCAAATATAATGAGACAAAAGTCATCTTGTGGGGAAAAAAGAACAAGAAAATCAGTAGGATATTTAATTTTCCCACACCAGACTTTAACATCTCTAACAATCCCAACTGGTGAAAAAGTATCTCTATTGGCAAGCTTAATAGTAATATCAATATCTTCTATCTCAGCACGTGCAATATCATGCATAATTTCTTTATATAAAGTATAAGGTATTGCACTGACACTAGCACCCATATCACATAAGCCATGATAACAGTGATCTCCTATTTTTAACAGAAACAACGGCATGCCAACAACAGGTCTATGTTTACTTTTAGTATCGGGTCTAGCAATTCTAGCAGCTTCATCACAGAAGTAAATAACATGCCCATCAATATTATCGACCAAGAGATCCTTAACCATAGCAATACTAGGTTCAACTTTAATTTGCTCAGAGGGTGTAGTTGTTCTAGCATTACTCTTATGAACCACAATTGAAGCTTTAGCATAATCCTTTATTCTAACAGGGAAAGGTGGTTTCTCAATATAAGCGGTAGGAACAATAGGATCAACATTATAAGTGATAGTCTTTTCTTCAACTTTAATAGGTTAAACTACGTTTACTTCAATGGGGGGATGATATTTGAACCACTTCTCCTTAGGGAGATCAACATGAGTAGCAAATGATTCATAGAAAGAAGCTACTATCTCAGAGTCAAGTCCATATTTAGTGCTACATTCACGAAAAGCATCGATATCCATAAAAGATTTAACACAATCAAACTTAGGTTTATACCTAACTCCTTACCTTCATCGAGTTCCCAATCTTCAGAGTTGGGTTTAATTATTTCCAATAAATCACATCTTAATTCAATAGTCTTCATTATAAAAGAACGAGTACAAGAAGTATCGAGCATGGAGCGATTATTGAGAGAAAGCCGAGCATAAAATTTTTAAATAATAATTTATTTTGAGAGCTCATGATTGGGGCATGAATATAACATTGACTTAAGCCTCCTGCTACCTCTTGAGCACTGCGTTGGATTTCCCCGAAGAGGAAGGGATGATGCAGCAAAGTAGCGTAAGTATTTTCCTCAGTTTTTGAGAACCAAGGTATTAATCCAGTAGGAGGCTACGCGCGAGTCCCTCGTACCTACACAAAAACAGTAGCTCAACGCAACCAACGCGCTTAGGGGTTGTCAATCCCTTCATGGTCACTTACGAAAGTGAGATCTAATAGAGATGATAAATAATATTTTTGGTATTTTTGGTATAGAGATGCAAAGTAAAAAAAGTAAAATCAAAGTAAAAGCAAAGCAATAATAAAGTGATGGAGATTGATATGATGAGAAAGAGACCCGGGGGCCATAGGTTTCACTAGTGGCTTCTCTCAAGAGCATAAGTATTCTACGGTGGGTGAACAAATTATTATTGAGCAATTGACAGAATTAAGCATAGTTATGAGAATATCTAGGTATGATCATGTATATAGGCATCACGTCTGAGACAAGTAGACCGAAACGATTCTGCATCTACTACTATTACTCCACTCATCGATCGCTGTCCAGCATGCATCTAGAGTATTAAGTTAAAAACAGAGTAACGCCTTAAGCAAGATGAGATGATGTAGAGGGATAGTTTCATGCAATATGATAAAAACCCCATCTTGTTATCCTCGATGGCAATGATACAATACGTGCCTTGCTGCCCCTTCTGTCACTGGGAAAGGACACCGCAAGATCGAACCCAAAGCTAAGCACTTCTCGCGTGGCAAGAACAACCAATCTAGTAGGCCAAACCAAACTGATAATTCGAAGAGACTTGCAAAGATAACCAATCATACATAAAAGAATTCAAAGAAGATTCAAATATTATTCATAGATAGACTTGATCATAAACCCACAATTCATCGGTCTCAACAAACACACCGCAAAAAGAAGATTACATCAAATAGATCTCCACGAGAGAGGGGGAGAATATTGTATTGAGATCCAAAAAGAGAGAAGAAGCCATCTAGCTAATAACTATGGACCCGTAGGTCTGAAGTAAACTACTCACACTTCATCGGAGGGGCTTGGATGATGATGTAGAAGCCCTCCATGATCGATGCCCCCTCCAGCGGAGCTCCGGAACAGGTCCCAAGATGGGATCTCGTGGATACAGAAAGTTGCGGCGGTGGAATTAGGTTTTTGGCTCCGTCCCCGATCGTTTGGGGATACATGAATATATATAGGAGGAAGAAGTACGTCGGTGGAGCTTCGAGGGGCCCACGAGGCAGGGGGCGCGCCCTAGGGGGCGCCCTCCACCCTCGTGACCACCTCGTGGCTTTCTTGACGGAGGGTCCAAGTCTCCTGGATCTTATCTGATGAGAAAATCACGTTTCCGAAGGTTTCATTCAGTTTGGACTCCGTTTGATATTCCTTTTCTTCGAAACCCTAAAATAGGCAAAAAACAACAATTCTGGGCTGGGCCTCCGGTTAATAGGTTAGTCCCAAAAAAATATAAAAGTGGATAATAAAGCCCAATAATGTCTAAAACAATAGATAATATAGCATGGAGCAATAAAAAATTATAGATACGTTGGAGACGTATCAAGCATCCCCAAGCTTAATTCCTGCTCGTCCTCGAGTAGGTAAATGATAAAAATAGAATTTTTGATGCGGAGTGATACTTGGCATAATTTTAATGTAATTCTTCTTAATTGTGGTATGAATATTCAGATCCGAAGATTCAAGACAAAAGTTCATATTGACATAAAAATGATAATACTTCAAGCATACTAACTAAGCAATTATGTCTTCTCAAAATAACATGGCCAAAGAAAGTTCATCCCTACAAAATCATATAGTTTAGTCATGTTTCATTTTCGTCACACAAGAATGCTCTCATCATGCACAACCCCGATGACAAGCCAAGCAATTGTTTCATACTTTAGTAATCTCAAACCTATAAACTTTCACGCAATATATGAGCGCGAGCCATGGACATAGCACTATGGGTGGAATAGAATATAATGAGGGGTTATGTGGAGAAGACAAAAAAGGAGAAAGTCTCACATCAACGAGGCTAATCAATGGGCTATGGAGATGCCCACCGATTGATGTTAATGCAAGGAGTAGGGATTGCCACGCAACGGATGCACTAGAGCTATAAATGTATGAAAACTCAACAAAAGAAACTAGTGGGTGTGCATCCAACTTGCTTGCTCACAAAGATCTAGGGCACTTGAGGAGGCCCATTGTTGGAATATACAAGCCAAGTTCTATAATGAAAAATTCCCACTAGTATATGAAAGTGACAATACGAGAGACTCTCTACTATGAAGATCATGGTGCTACTTTGAAGCACAAGTGTGGTAAAAGGATAGTAACATTGTCCCTTCTCTCTTTTTCTCTCATTTTTTGGGCCTTCTCTTTTTTTATGGCCTTTCTTTTTTTATACCTCACTTGGGACAATGCTCTAATAATGATGATCATCACACTTCTATTTATTTACAACTCAATGATTACAACTCGATACTAGAACAAAGATGACTCTATATGAATGCCTCCGGCAGTGTACCGGGATATGCAATGAACCAAGAGTGACATGTATGAAAGAATTGTGAACGGTGGCTTTGCCACAAATACTATGTCAACTACATGATCATGCTAAGCAATATGACAATGATGAATGTGTCATGATGAACGGAATGATGGAAAGTTGCATGGCAATATATCTCGGAATGGATATGGAAATGCCATAATAGGTAGGTATGGTGGCTGTTTTGAGGAAGATATAAGGAGGTTTATGTGTGAAAGAGCGTATCATATCACGGGGTTTGGATGCACCGGCGAAGTTTGCGCCAACTCTCAATGTGAGAAAGGGGAATGCACGGTACCGAAGAGGCTAGCAAGGATGGAAGGGTGAGAGTGCGCATAATCCATGGACTCAACATTAGTCATAAAGAACTCACATACTTATTGCAAAAATCTACAAGTCATCAAAAACCTCGGCACTATGCGCATGCTCCTAGGGGGATAGATTGGTAGGAAAAGACCATCGCTCGTCCCCGACCGCCACTCATAAGGAAGACAATCAAATAACACCTCATGTTTCAAAATTGTTGCATAACGTTTACCATACGTGCATGCTACAGGACTTGCAAACTTCAACACAAGTATTTCTCACTTTCACAACTACTCAACTAGCATGACTTTGATATTATTACCTCCATATCTCAAAACAATCATCAACCATCAAACTTTTCTTAGTATTCATCACACTCATACGAATGTTTTATTATTAATCTTGCATACCAAGCATATTAGGATTTTAAGAAAATTACCATGCTATTAAGACTCTCAAAATAATCTAAGTGAAGCATGTGAGATCAATAGTTTCTAGAAAACAAATCCACCACCGTGCTCTAAAAGATATAAGTGAAGTACTAGAGCAAAACTATAAAGCTCAAAAGATATAAGTGAAGCACATAGAGTATTCTATCAAATTCCAAATCATGTATGTCTCTCTCAAAAGGTGTGTACAGCAAGGATGATTGTGGTAGACTAACAAGCAAAGACTCAAATCATAAAAGACGCTCCAAGCAAAACACATATCATGTGGTGAATAAAAATATAGCTCCAAGTAAAGTTACCGATAGAAGTAGACGAAAGAGGGGATGCCTTCCGGGGCATCCCCAAGCTTTGGATTTTAGGTGTCCTTAGATTATCTTGGGGGTGCCATGGGCATCCCCAAGCTTAGGCTCTTGCCACTTATTGTTCCATAATCCATCAAATCTTTACCCAAAACTTGAAAACTTCACAACACAAAACTTAAAGTAGAAAATCTCGTGAGCTCCGTTAGCGAAAGAAAACAAAAGACCACTTCAAGGTACTGTAATGAACTCATTATTTATTTATATTGGTGTTATACCTACTGTATTCTAACTTCTCTATGGATTATAAACTATTTTACTACCCATAGATTCATCAAAATAAGCAAACAACACACGAAAAACAGAATCTGTCAAAAACAGAACAGTCTGTAGTAATCTGAAGCTAGCGCAATATCTGGAACCCCAAAAATTCTAAAATAAATTTCTGAACGTGAGGAATTCATCTATTAATCATATTCAAAAAGTATTAACTAAATAGAACTTTCCAAATAAAAATGACAACAGTTCTCGTGAGCGCTAAAGTTTCTCTTTTTTACAGCAAGTTCAACAAGACTTTCCCCAAGTCTTCCCAAAGGTTCTACTTGGCACAAACACTAATTAAACACAAAAAACACAACCAAAACAGAGTCTAGATAATTTATTTATTACTAAACAGGAGCAAAAAGCAAGGAATAAAAATAAAATTGGGTTGCCTCCCAACAAGCGCTATCGTTTAACGCCCCTAGCTAGGCATAACAAGCAAGAATAGATCTAGGTATTGCCATCTTTGGTAGGCAATCCATAAGTGGCTCTCATGATAGATTCATATGGTAATTTTATTTTCTTTCTAGGGAAGTGTTCCATTCCCTTTTTTAGTGAAAATTGAAATCTAATATTCCCTTCCTTCATATCAATAATTGCACCAACCGTTCTAAGGAAAGGTCTACCAAGAATAATAGGGCAAGAAGGGTTGCAATCTATATCAAGAACGATAAAATCTACGGGCACATAATTCCTATTTGCATCAATAAGAACATCATTAGTTATTCCCATAGGTTTCTTAATAGTGGAATCCACAAGTTGCAAGTTTAGAGAGCAATCATCAAAATCACGGAAATTTAGCAAATCACACAAAGTTTTGGGAATAGTAGAGACACTAGCATCCAAATCACACAAAGCATTAAACTCATAATTTTTAATTTTAATTTGAATAGTAGGTTCCCACTCATCATAAAGTTTTCTAGGGATAGAAACTTCCAATTCATGTTTTTCTTCATAAGATTGCATCAAGGCATCAACGATATGCTTAGTAAACGCTTTATTTTGACTATAAGCGTGAGGAGATTTTAGCACGGATTGCAACAAGGAAATACAATCAATTAAAGAGCAATTTTCATAATTAAATTACTTGAAATCCAATATAGTGGGTTTAGCAACATCTAGGGTTTTAATTTCTTCAATCCCACTTTTATCAAATTTAGCATCAAGATCAAAAGATTCAGAATTATTGGAACGCCTTCTAGGTAAAGTGGATCATATTCAGTCCCATAATTATCAAGATTCATATTGCAAAACAAAGATTTAATAGGGGACACATCAATAACTTGTATATCTTCATCATTATTTTCATAGGAACTAGCAGAACACACTTCTATAAAGACATCTTTCTTAGCACGCATCCTAGCGGTTCTTTCTTTGCACTCGTCAATGGAAATTCTCATCGCTTTGAGAGACTCATTGATATCATGCTTAGGTGGAATAGATCTAAGTTTCAACGAATCAACATCAAGAGCAATTCTATCAATGTTCCTAGCCAAATCATCAATCTTAAGCAATTTTTCTTCAATCATAGCATTAAAATTCTTTTGCGAGGAAATAAATTATTTAATATTAGATTCAAAATCAGAGGGCATATTATTATAATTTCCATAAGAATTGTTGTAGGAATTACCATAATTATTAGAGGGATTACTAGGATAAGGCCTAGGATTGAAATTTCCTCTATACGTGTTGTTACCAAAATTGTTCCTACCAACAAAATTCACATCCATAGATTCATTATTATTCTTAATCAAAGTAGACAAGGGCACATCATTAGGATCAGAAGAAACACTCTTATTAGCAAATAATTTCATAAGTTCATCCATCTTTCCACTCAAAACATTAATTTCTTCTATCGCATGCACCTTTTTAGTAGATCTTTCAGTATGCCATTGAGAATAATTAACCATAATATTATCTAGGAGTTTAGTAGCTTCTCCTAAAGTGATTTCCATAAAAGTGCCTCCCGCGGCCGAATCTAATAGATTTCTAGAAGCAAAATTCAATCCGACATAAAAAATTTGTATAATCATCCACAAATTCAAACCATGAGTAGGGCAATTACATATCATTAATTTCATTATCTCCCAAGCTTGTGCAACATGTTCATGATCAAGTTGTTTAAAATTCATAATATCGTTTCTAGAGAGATGATCTTAGCGGGAGGAAAATACTTAGAGATAAAAGCATCTTTGCACTTGTTCCACGAATCAATACTATTTCTAGGCAAAGACGAAAACCAAACTTTAGCACGATCTCTAAGCGAAAAAGAAAATAGCTTCAATTTAACAATATCATTATCGACATCTTTCTTCTTTTGCATGTCACACAAATCAACGAAGCTATTAAGATGGGTAGCGACATCTTCACTAGGAAGGCCGGAGAATGGATCTTTCATGACAAGATTCAACACAACAGTATTAATTTTACAAGATTCAGCATCGATAAGAGGAGCAATCGGAGTGCTAAGGAAATCATTATTGTTGGTATTGGTGAAGTCACACAATTTAGTATTATCTTGAGCCATCGCGACAAACAAGCAATCCAACACACGAGCAAACAAAAAGCAAACGGGCAAAAGAGGCAAATATATAGAGAGAGGGAGGATAGAGAGAGAGAGAGAGGGCGAATAAAACGGCAAGGGTGAAGTGGGGGAGAGGAAAACGAGAGGCAAATGGCAAATAATGTAATGCGGGAGATATGGATTGTGATGGGTACTTGGTATGTTGACTTTTGCGCAAACTCCCCGACAACGGCGCCAGAAATGGCTCGTTGTCAGGAGTCAAATCTTAACTTGCGCGAACCTCCCCGGCAACGGCGCCAGAAGTTCTTCTTGCTACCTCTTGAGCACTGCGTTGGATTTCCCCGAAGAGGAAGGGATGATGCAGCAAAGTAGCGTAAGTATTTCCCTCAGTTTTTGAGAACCAAGGTATCAATCCAGTAGGAGGCTACGCGCGAGTCCCTCGTACCTACACAAAAACAATAGCTCAACGCAACCAACGCGCTTAGGGGTTGTCAATCCCTTCACAGTCACTTACGGAAGTGAGATCTGATAGAGATGATAAATAATATTTTTGGTATTTTTGGTATAGAGATGCAAAGTAAAAAGTAAAAGCAAAGTAAAAGGAAAGCAATAATAAACTGATGGAGATTGATATGATGAGAAAGAGACCCGGGGGCCATAGGTTTCACTAGTGGCTTCTCCCAAGAGCATAAGTATTCTACGGTGGGTGAACAAATTACTGTTGAGCAATTAACAGAATTAAGCATAGTTATGAGAATATCTAGGTATGATCATGTATATAGGCATCACGTCCGAGACAAGTCGACCGAAACGATTCTGCATCTACTACTATTACTCCACTCATCGACCGCTATCTAGCATGCATCTAGAGTATTAAGTTAAAAACAGAGTAACACCTTAAGCAAGATGACATGATGTAGAGGGATAGTTTCATGCAATATGATAAAAACCCCATCTTGTTATCCTCGATGGCAACGATACAATACGTGCCTTGTTGCCCCTTCTGTCACTGGGAAAGGACATCGCAAGATCGAACCCAAAGCTAAGCACTTCTCCCATGGCAAGAACAACCAATCTAGTAGGCCAAACCAAACTGATAATTCGAAGAGACTTGCAAGGATAAGCAATCATACATAAAAGAATTCAGAGAAGATTCAAATATTATTCATAGATAGACTTGATCATAAACCCACAATTCATCGGTCTCAACAAACACACCGCAAAAAGAAGATTACATCGAATAGATCTCCATGAGAGAGGGGGAGAACATTGTATTGAGATCCAACAAGAGAGAAGAAGCCATCTAGCTACTAACTATGGACCCGTAGGTTTGAAGTAAACTACTCACACTTCATCGGAGGGGCTTGGATGATGATGTAGAAGCCCTCCGTGATCGATGCCCCCTCCGGCGGAGCTCCGAAACAGGCCCCAAGATGGGATCTCGTGGATACAGAAAGTTGCGGTGATGGAATTAGGTTTTTGGCTCCGTCCCCGATCGTTTGGGGATACGTGGATATATATAGGAGGAAGAAGTGCGTCGGTGGAGCTTCGAGGGGCCCACGAGGCAGGGGGCGCGCCCTAGGGGGGCGCCCTCCACCCTCGTGACCACCTCGTGGCTTTCTTGACGGAGGGTCCAAGTCTCCTGGATCTTATCTGATGAGAAAATCACGTTTCCGAAGGTTTCATTCCGTTTGGACTCCCTTTGATATTCCTTTTCTTCGAAACCCTAAAATAGGCAAAAAATAGCAATTCTGCGTTGGGCCTCCGGTTAATAGGTTAGTCCCCAAAAAATATAAAAGTGGATAATAAAGCCCAATAATGTCTAAAACAGTAGATAATATAGCATGGAGCAATCAAAAATTATAGATACGTTGGAGACGTATCACCTCCCCCAAGATTGAGCGATGCTTTCTCCTTCGCGAGGCCAAAAATTATATATATAATTACGATCACGATGAACCAGATGCATAGGATAAAACTTCTGATGAAATTCCAATTTCAAGGTTGTAGTTCCATGATCCAATATCATCACATAGCCTACACCATGTCAATGCCTTTCCCTTCAAAGATAAATGGAATACCTTCTTCTTGATAACATTCTAGGGCATACCTGCAAGCTTAAATAATCCACAAACTTCATCCACATATATTAGGTGCATATCAGGATGTAATGTTCCATCTCCTGTAAAAGGATTAGCTAGCAGTTTTTCTATCATACCCGAAGGAATTTCAAAGTAAACATTTTCAGTAGGTTCGGTAGGTTGAGTAGCAACTCTTTGCTCTACTAGTCGGGGTGAAGATACCCCAAACAAGCCCCTCAAAGGATTATTTTCCATAGTAACAAGTGACAGTAAATTTCAGCACAGTATATAAATTTTTCCTTACCAAATTCCACCTACCAAAGGCGCTTCACTCCCTGGCAACGGCGCCAGAAAAGAGTCTTCATGACCCACAAGTATAGGGGATCTATCGTAGTCCTTTCGATAAGTAAGAGTGTCAAACCCAACGAGGAGTAGAAGGAAATGACAAGCAATTTTCAGTAAGGTATTCTCTGCAAGCACTGAAATTATTGGTAACAGGTAGTTTTGTTATAAGGTAATTCGTAACGGGTAACAAGTAACAAAAGTAAACAAGGTGCAGCAAGGTGGCCCAATCCTTTTTGTAGCAAAGGACAAGCCTGGACAAACTCTTATATAAAGGAAAGCGCTCCCGAGGACACATGGGAATTATCGTCAAGCTAGTTTTCATCATGCTCATATGATCCACGTTCGTTACTTTGATAATTTGATATGTGGGTGGACCGGTGCTTGGGTACTGCCCTTCCTTGGACAAGCATCCCACTTATGATTAACCCCCCTAGTAAACTAGGGTTTAAGCTTCTGTCACTCTAGCAACCCATCATATACTTATTACTTCCTCAATGCCTTCCCCTAGGCCCAAACAATGGTGAAGATTCATGTAGTCGACGTTCACATAACACCACTAGAGGAAAGACAACATACATCTCATCAAAATATCGAACGAATACCAAATTCACATGACTACTTATAACAAGACTTCTCCCATGTCCTCAGGAACAAACGTAACTACTCACAAATCATATTAATGTTCATAATTAGAGGGGCATTAATGTGCATTAAGGATATGAACATATAATCTTCCACCGAATAAACCAACTAGCATCAACTACATGGAGTAATCAACACTACTAGCAACCCACAGGTACCAATCTGAGGTTTTGAGACAAAGATCGGATACAAGAGATGAACTAGGGTTTGAGAGGAGATGGTGCTGGTGAAGATGTTGATGGAGATTGACCCCCTCCCGATGAGAGGATCGATGGTGATGACGATGGTGATGATTTCCCCCTCCCGAATGGATGTTTCCCCGGAAGAACAGCTCCGTCGGAGCCCTAGATTGGTTCCGCCAAGGTTCCGCCTCGTGGCGGCGGAGTCTCGCCCGCGCATCAAGAATAACCCGTCGCACGGAGTTATGACCGGTCGCGGCCCTCCGACAAAGAAGAAAAAGATGGCAGTCAAAGACACTATTCACACTTGACCGACTTTTGTTTTTTCATTTAGGTCTAAGTATAATCACTGGCACAACGAGGTGCTATACAAACGGTTTTTAACCCCTTTCCGCGATGGTGTTTCGAACCATCGCCAAGTGAGTGACTGTGATAAGGGGGTCCTTCCCACACGACCTAGAAACCGTCGGGGACAGGCCCTCTGGTCACACACACGCTTGGCAAAGTGAGGTCGTGTGCGACAGGCGAGCGATCAAATACGGTTATACGTGCAGTTGTGCTAAAATACAATTATACAGGCCAAATCACTTCCGGTCGTAACTCGTAAGTACATCCCACACAGTCAGTCCGGGCTAAACGTTTCCGTTCGTATGTACATTGCACACAATCAATCCAAGGAGTACCTTTCCATTAGTATGTACATCCCACACAGTTAATCCAAGAAGTACGTTTACGTTTGTATATACATCCCACACAGTCACTCCAAGGAAAACATTTCCGTTCGCAGTTGCATCACACACAATTTTCCCCACTAAATCGTGTGTGATAGCGTTGCCATTGCACACGACATTAACAATTTTATCGTTTGCGTTATTGAATGCATCACACATGGTGCATAGAAGAAACTGTGTGGCAAAGGTTGTCCATCACACTCACTTTCTATGTGGTAAACATTTGCGCAAGGTGGCCTAACGCAAACCGTTTTCAAGAGGATGTCGTGTGTGATTGTTCATTGATCCAACACGGTTTATTCCTAGAAACTGTATGCGTTGCCTGAGGTCATCGCCAACGATGTTTTCTCAATAACCGTTTGCAATAGAAAAATCCAATTAGCAGGCTAATTGTCCTATTATTATAATCCATTTATTAATCTAATTGACATTTAATATTAAGCACACCATATATTTCATTTTCACATTAAGGAAGCAGGATTTAATAATTGAAAAGCATCAGAGTACAACATGATATAGATCCAGCACTCATCTACCCCATTACACAACTGCACCAGCATCAAGTTTCATGTGCAACATCTATAACCTCTCGAAATTAGCATCATAGACGGTACATAGATAGATGAATCTCATCTGGAAAACTGCTGAAGCGGAAGGCAAATATTGAGCCTTAATTGATGTTGAAGGTCTTTGCATAGGCCAGTGCATGTGGATGATTGACCGTCCATCGTTCGTCCTCTTCAAGAACACTTAAATATTGAACCCTGGGTGTTGTATGAATACCTTCCTCGCCCCCTGACCATACCGGTGGTTTGAGAGGTAATCATTAGTGAACTGCTTTGGAAAGGCCTAAAAACAAGGATGTGCATAAATATCTTCTCTATATTGGAAATGGGGCAAAGGAATAAAAAGGCAAGGTATAATAGTTAGTACCATCGTGTAGTGAACTGATGTCTTCTTCATTGTGCAAACAAAGATCTTGTTGTTTATTGTTGCTAATTTCTTTATCCTAACAATCTTTCTGAGTTTCTTGACTTGACTGATATTCATGGACAACTCATTTCCCCATATGCAAAAAGGGTTGAACACTAGGTCAAAACCTCTGACAACAGGTCCTACATGTGCAAGACCAAATTGTTAAAAACCTAAATATTAGAATGGTTCCCGCAATTGCACAATAATGTGCTGTTAGACAAAGGACCATGCATGTGCAAACCTCGATTGTAAACCTCAGTGCTTCTCATTGTTTCCCTACAACACATATAAGGTAGTTAGTGATCAGGCTAATTGAGGGTTCGCATGCTATTAGTAAAATATGTTGATGAAAAATAAGTACATTGCAGATTCAGTAGATTAATTTAAGCCAATGGAAAACCCATTTATATAAACCAAGCATGATTAAGAACTAGGAAATATAGCAATTGTATAACAATTGGACATCGCATTGCAGAATTGAACCAAGAAGTTAACTAAACACCACAACAAATGAACCAAACATTAACAGAGCACCACATTGCACAATATAACATACTCTAATAGAAGATCAGACAGTTAACCAAACTAAGCATGCTTAACAACTTGGAAATATAGCAATTGTATTTGTTTCTCATGTATTTAGTACAGCCAAATTTGATTTATTTCTCACATGGTATACAATAATAGAATGCACCCACAACAATTGAACATCGCATAACAGAATTGAACCAAACAGTTAACTAAACACCATAACAAATGAATAAAACGTTAACTAAGCACCACATTGCACAATGTATAACATACTAGAAGATCAGATAGTAACCAAACCAAGCATGCTTGACAACTTGGAAATATAGCAATTGTATTTGTTTCTCATGTATTTTGTAAAGATAAATTCGATTTATTTCTCACATGGAAGACAATACAAGATTCGACCCTGAAGAATTGAACATCACATTTGCAGAACTAAACCAAACCGTTAACTGAACATGACAACTAATTAACCAAACAGTTAATAAGTGAGCACCATATTGAACGACATATAGAACATATACACTAGAGCAACAGATTGCATGGTAAAACTAGATAGCACAATTCACTAGAAATTGTTAAGGAAAGGCAGGAGCAGCACATGCAACGGGTAAATCGAGCATTCTTAACCAGCGTAGCTAGCAAACTGAACATGGGTCCTTATAGTGAGCTAATAAAACAAGCTACTTCTCATCGTCGGAGACACCGATGATGATTGGCTCCTTGGACATGGAAGAGGGCGAGGCCTCCACATCATGGGTGCCCTCATCGTAGTGGTGAGTTGCCTGACCCGCTCCGGGCACCAACCAGCTGGCTCTCGAGTTGAGGTAAGCACGTGCACTCTGAGAAAACACCTCGTAGTCTTTGTCGAAGGCACCGAGGGTGGCCTCGAGAAAACGCCATGAACTGTCGTTTAAAGCAGTCAACCACATCGCAACATCGGTGTGCGAGGCGTTGACGGTGGCCTCGATGGCAAGGTGCTTCTCCAAGATCTGGGGTCGGCACGAATGGCAGCCCTCGCGACCTCATCCGCGCGTGCGGCCGCGATTTGCTTCTCCGCTGCCAAATGCTCCTTGAGCTCCTGGCTATACTGTGTGCACCATAGCTTAGCGCGGCGCTTATTTGGTGGAGGGGCCGGTGATTTGGGTGGAAGGTGTCGCATTGGCGGTCGGGGCATGTGGGATGTGGAAGGAGGAGGAGGATGAGGGTTGGGTGTGGATTACCTGTCTGGATAGACAAGGCCGAGCAGCATGAAGGAGGGTCGCCGGCGAGGAGGTGGCGCTGCAAGCAAGGAGTGAAGGTTTCAACTTGGAAAGGAAGGTAGAAACAGGGGAAGTGTGGCTTTTGGTAAGAGGGGGCGGGGAGGTAGATATTTCCGCGAAAGCCGGAAATTTTGAATTGGTTCAGCGAAAAAAACTGGCGCGCAAAGTGTCATCAGACAAACGATTCATATAGCTTACCCCATTTGTGATGAGCTTGAACATGAAAAATTCTGGTTTGAATTTCCCTGGTTAAAGTGGTCATCCACGTCATTGCATAATTTGGGTACACAACGGAGACTACAACACACGCACACTTCTTAATCAAGCAAGTTCAGCAATTAAACAGAGCTAGCTGACCTAAACATTACTCTAACAAATTAAAGACCGGCACTCTTAATTAAACAAAACAAAGAGTACTACTATGGCTGGTGCTCGTCGATCTTTGCCGCCTCCTCCATGTCCAGCTCGCGCCCAATGATCTCCTGCGGAAGGAGCTCCCTGGCATCCATCGCACCATAATCGGCAAGCATCTCGCCATCCGCATCTGCCATATCTTTGGAATAGGCCGCCACGATCTGGGCATGGACGGCCACGATCTGGGCTTGGGCGGGCTCCATCGTGGCAAGGTACGCCGCGCAGGAACGGACTACTGCTCGAACGCTCTCGGCGATTGCCAACTCTTCAGCCGTGGGTTGCCGACCATTGTCGGAGAAGCTTCGTTCGATTTCTGCGGTGACCACCATGAGCTGGGTGTGGGTGGCCTTGACATGGTCGTGGACGTCCTCCATCAGGGCTAAGGCCGCTGCTACGTAACAAACAGCTGTTGTGCCGCTCTCGCCAGTTGCTATCCCCGAGGCAGATGTTGCTACCGCCACCTGAGAAGCAACAGCGTCCGTTTGGGCTACCTTGGCCGCCCGGTCGCAGATTACGGCCGTGCTTATGAAGCTTGTTAGCACGCGGCTGGCAGCTGTGGCCGCGCTCTCGCTGGAGTGGGCCGCCGAAGTTTCCCTCATGAAGCAGGTCCACGTCCCCATCTTTCACCGGCGACGTTTGAATAGTGAAATGATATTTGGGGAGCGAGCTAGTGTGCTTGACATGCCGGCTGTGAACTGTAGCCGACGCACCTTCTTGTGTAAGTCGTATGCGTACTATACTCCGAAGGTGCTCCAAGATATTTTGTGCTGCATCTCACACAGTTGGTGATCATAAATTGTTTGCGATCTACTTGATTTTTCGTCTTCATTTGAATTACATAATGGGGTCACCACTGCAAAGGATGGTGTTTGAATTGCTAGAACTTTTATCTGCAGTGAACATGCAACTATAGGTGTGTCGTCAAAAAAATTGGAATTATTCAGGGTTCGTTTGGACATTTTCATACATTAACTTGGTTTTCTAGGCATTTCATGTGCATAATTTAAAATTAAACTACATGCACATGCTCCGGTGCACCAAAATGGGTTGTAAAATGATATATGTGTCCATAGGTTGATGCTTATGTCCCATGCAAAAAATGGGGATGGATTTCAAACACCACGACACCATGGCTCTCCGGCAAACGTTGATGTGCTTGCTTTTGTAATTCTAGTAAATCCAAAACTCGTCTGAAATTCATGAACCTTGGCATGCTATCATGGAATGGCATCAACATGCTGGGGTAAAAAATATTGACCCATTTGGGGTAGGTTATGGTATAATCTTCTCACAAACCAAAGCTTCTCACAAGAAGCTTCATGGTTCCGGTAGAGAAACGTGTCACCTTTGTGGACGAAACGATATCCGTTGCCTCTTCTTCCTTTCAAAACATTTGTAGTGTCAACATAGAACAACATGAGTGTTGTGTCATTTTTTGGGATTTTTCGTGGTTTGCTACGACATTTTTATACATTAATCGAGTTTTCTATGCGTTTATGTGCATAATTCAAATTTGAACTACATGCACATGCTCGAGTGCATATAAACAGGTTGAAAAATCAAATGTGTGTCCTTGGTTGTAACCTAAGGTCCCATGCAATAAATGAGAATGAATGTCAAACACCTTTGCCACCGTCGCTCGGCCACTAACATTGAGATACATGGTTTTAAAATTCTAGTAAATCGAAAACTCGTCTGAAACTAATGAAACTTGACATGATATCATGGAACAGCATCAACATGCAATGGTAAAAATATTGTGCCATTTGGGGCAGGTTGGGGTATAAGCTTCTCGCAACAAGCCTCATGGTTACCGTAGGGAACGTTTGACCTTTCTGGACGAAACAATATCTATTGCCTCTTCTTGATTTCAATTTTTTCTCTAGTGTCAACATAGAACAACAGGAGTGTTGTGTTAAATTTTGGAATTTTGGGGGGGTTGTTTGGACATTTTTATACATTAATTGAGTTTTCAATGCATTTATATGCATAATTCAAATTTCAACTACAGGCACATGCTCTAATGCATATAAATTGGTTGAAAAAGCAAATATGTGTCCTTGGTTGCATTCTTAGGTCCCATGCAAGAAATGGGAATGAACGTGAAACACCCTGCCACCGTCGCTCGGCCCAAACATTGAGATACATGGTTTTTAAATTCTAGTAAACCCAAAACTCGTCTGAAATTCATGAAACTTGGCATGCTATCATGGAGTGGCATCAACATGTCGTGGTAAAAAATTGTCCCATTTGCGACAGGTTTGGCTATAAGCTTCTCACAAACCAGAGCTTCTCACAACAAGCCTGATGGTTTCGGTAGGGAATGTGTCACCTTTGGAGACGAAACGATATCTGTTGCCTCTTATTGCTTTCAAAAAAATTCTAGTGTCAACATAGAACAACAGAAGTGTTGTGTTAAATTTTGGAATTTTTCAGGTTCGTTTGGACATTTTTATACATTAACTAGGTTTTCTAGGCATTTTATGCGCATAATTTTTTGAACTACATGCACATGCTCCAGTGCATATAAATTGGTTGAAAATCAAATTTGTGTCCTTGGGTGCATGCTTAGGTCTCATGCAAGAAATATGAATGAATTTCAAACACCAGGGCACTGTTGATTGCTGGCAAAACATTGAGATATTTTATTTTTAAATTCTAGTAGATCCAAAACTCGTCTGAAATTCATGAAACTTGGCATGCTATCATGGAATGGCACCCGACATGTTGTGCTATTTTCGTGTCCATTTTGAGAGAAGGCGCACTCGAATAACAGCCAATAAAGACATTTTGAAACAAATAGCTACCACTGCAATATCTCAAATGTTTTGTATAATTTAAATCGTGTCCGTTCTGCTAACCATTCACATGACCACACGTCTCACTCTTCTAATGGTTAGGAGGTGCCGTGCGGACAGGTGCTTGATGATGAGGTTATGTACCTAGGGTAGGGTCATAGGCCTGACGTAGACACCTTCCCCTAGGACATCACCCTAAAGCCAGAATCATTCAAAGGGTACCATTATCCACTCGACCAGAGACGTTCCACTCGGAAGAATCAATGGCACTCGACCGTCGCAGAAGCCACCCAACGAGCAGAAGATCTAAAGCCACTCTGCACCAACAACGGTCGAGCATTTACTTATAGGCTTAATTGTCATTTATAGCATTTAATGGCTAGTGTTACCAGTAACGTTCCTCTCTTAATGTACATTGAACCCTGTGTAACAGAGGGGAGCAGGGGTCCTGGCGCACTCTATATAAGCCACCCCCCTCCTCTGGGACAAGGGTTCGCATCTTTGTAAACACACACACACATAGTCCAGTCGACCGCCTCAGGGCACCGAGACGTAGGGCTGTTACTTCCTCCGAGAAGGGCCTGAACTCGTAAAACTCGTGTATACAACTACTCCATAGCTAGGATCTTGCCTCCTCATATCTACCCCCCATTCTACTGTCAGTCTTAGACCCACGACAGTTGGCGCCCACCGTGGGGCAAGTGTCTTAGCAGTTTATTGGAGAAGTTGCGATTCTTCTGATTCCCATCATCATGGTTTCTGGCGGAGGATTGGCTGAAGGCCGCGAGATCCGTCTCGTCTTCATCACCGACGACTCCGCTTGGCTTCACGAAGCTCCACTCGACGTCGAGGCGCTCCCCGTCCGCGGGGCGATGCACTTCCGCGCGTGCGTTCGCGGCGTCCTTCTTCGATAACCGTTGACTCCGTATTAGTCGACTCATGTGGCAACCTCCCTCTCCTTTGTTCGCCGGCGCCAGCGATCCGGTTGGTTGCGTCTTCAGCGATGGGTGAGGCACGCGGTGGCCCGCCAATCGGCCACCCTGCAAATCGCGGAAATCGAGCCCGATGAAACTCTCTACGGCATGTTTGATCTGTCGACTGGCTCTGTCAAGACTGCGTCCGAATGCGACGGCAGCGACCCCGCGGCAGAAGTCTTGATGGTCAATGGACCACGCAGTCCTCCTGGCTTCACTCGGTAAGGCGGTGGCGATGGCGGCGGTGATCCGTCGCGTGTTGACGAGGAGTACCATCCCGAACCCCTCTCTTCGCAGAGGAGGGAAGATCTTCGTCATCGTAATATGGATGCGCTCCACACTCCTATCGTTGGAGAAACCCTCGAGGCCTAGGCCTTGGAGGAGGCGCGCCTGGCCAACTTGGCTGAGCGCACTCAACGAGCGTGCTCGGCAGCGGATCCCCGAGTCCAGTCGACGACAACTTTTTCCGCCTCCGACTCAGGTATATCGAACTCCGATCTAGAATCTCACAGTTGCAGCTCGAATAGCAGAGTCAATTCAACCTTCCTAGTTAGAAGCTGGCCGAGGTTTGATGCAGATCCGGGCTTTACTCCGGGCAGCAGGAGAGCAGAATACAGCGGTATCTCAGTCGCGGAATAGGATTCATAGCAGGTCTGTGGTGGCGGATACTGTCCAGTCTGCCCATAGCCCGAGACTGCCTCCGCGGCGTGAGGGACGTGGATACCAGCAAGATCAGTACATGAACCATGAGCAGTATGATCATCGACTCAACCACGATGATCATCGTCGAGTGCCCACGTCTCCTCCGAGGAGTGGGTCGTACGTGCCTCGGCGGCAAGATGACAGACGCCCCCACAGCGGTGAACGGAGAATTCTAGTCGACTCCAGAGAACCAGGCTTTGATGCAAGGTCAATCCTCGTTCAAGGTCTGGTAGATAGAAACAGAGCTCACAGAGAAGGCCACGATAGAGATCATCCGACTGGAAGCAGGGTACATGTTTCAGGACCCGAGTGTTTCAGCAGAGCCATCAGAGCATCAGTGATTCCTCCAAACTTCAGGTTGGCGACTGGAGTCAGCAAGTTCACCGGAGAATCCAAGCCAGACACTTGGCTTGAGGATTATCGAGTGGCTGTGCAGATTGGTGGTGGCAATGATGATGTAGCCATGAAGCACCTCCCCTTGATGTTGGAGGGCTCTGCCAGAGCATGGTTGAATCAGTTGGCTCCTGGCAGCATATACAGTTGGTAAGAACTTACTCGAGTGTTTGTTAGGACCTTTGAAGGCACTTGCAAAAGGCCGGCAGGATTGACAGAATTGCAGTGTTGTGTCCAGAAACCGAATGAGACTTTGAGGGATTATATCCAGAGATGGATCACGTTGCACCATACAGTGGAGAATGTGTCAGATCACCAAGCAATTTGTCCCTTCAAGGCGTTAAGTACCAGGAATTGAACCTAAAATTTGGTCGGACAGGAGATATGACTCTGACTCGGATGATGGAGATCGCCACCAAATATGCCAATGGTGAAGAGGAAGACCGGCTCCGGAGTGGGAAACACAAAACAGTCGCCCAAGAAACCGGAGGAGGGAATTCCAGTCGGAAGCAGAAGCAAAAAGCTAAACCAGCTGCTCCTGGTGAAGCTTTAGCTGTTGCCCAAGGAAAGTTCAAGGGAAAACCCAAAGGGCACTAGAATCCCAAGAAAGTTAAGGAAAAAGATGGGAATGATGTGTTGGATTTACCGTGCCATATTCATACCAAGAAAGATGAAGAGGGGAACATCATTTACCCTAAACACACCACTCGACGGTGTCGTTTCCTGATTCAGCAGTTCCAAGAGAAACAACCCAAGGAAAAGGAAAAGAAGTCGGACGGAGGTGAGGATAGGGAAGAAGATGATGACGGCTTTCCCAATGTCAATTCCACGCTGATGATTTTTGCTGATGTTGAAAGCAAAAGTCGATTGAAGGTTATTAACAGGGAGGTGAACATGGTTGCTCTGGCAACACCCAGTTATCTGAAGTGGTCCCAGACTGCCATCACATTCGACCAGTCAGACCACTCAGCGCATATAGCCACCCCTGGGAGGCAAGCACTAGTGGTCGACCCAGTAGTCGAAGGCATCCGACTGGATAAAGTGTTGATGGATGATGGCAGCGGCTTGAATATTCTTTATGCTGAAACCTTGAAGGGAATGGGCATTCCGATGTCCAAGCTGAGCGAAAGCAACATGAGTTTTCACGGTGTTATACCTGGCAAGAAAGCTCAATCACTCGGCCAGATCACACTTGATGTGGTTTTCGGTGATTCCAATAATTACTGCAAGGAAAAGTTGATGTTTGAGGTAGTGGATTTCAAGAGTGCTTACCATGCCATCCTGGGGAGACCCTCTTATGCATGTTTTATGGCTCGACCATGTTACGCGTATCTCAAATTGAAGATGCCTGGTCCCAAAGGAGTAATCACTGTCACTGGCAATCGGCAGAAAGCAAAAGAGTGCTTCCAGAAGGGCTAAAAAATTGTCGATGCATAGATGGCAGTAGCGGAACTGCAAGAGTACCAGAAAAATGCATATCCGAGTGATTTGCTGCGAGCCAAGAAGCCTACCACAGAGTCCGCATTTCAGTCATCAGGGGAAACGAAGTCGATTCATATCCACCCGACTGATCCCAATGCTGCTCCAACCCATATCTCGTCAACACTTGACAGCAAATAGGAAGAAGCGCTCATCCAGTTCCTCCATGAGAACTGGGACATCTTTGCATGGAAACCTTATGACATGTCGGGTGTACCCAGGGGACTGGCTAAGCATCGTTTGAGAGTCGACCCGAAAGTAAATCCAGTCAAGGAACATCTTCGACGGTCCGCCGTCCAGAAGAGAAAAACAATTGGCGAAGAAGTGGCTCGGCTCCTGGCAGCCGAGTTCATCCAAGAGATTTACCACTCCGAGTGGCTCGCCAATGTTGTCATGGTCCCTAAGAAGGATGATTCACTTCGCATGTGCATTGACTTCAAGCATATCAATCGGGTCTGCCCGAAAGATCATTTTCCTCTTCCCCGCATCGACCAAATTGGCGATTCAACTGCGGGGTGTGAGCATTTGTCCTTCTTGGACGCCTATTCCGGGTATCATCAGATCCGACTGTATGGACCCGATGAGATAAAAACGGCTTTCATCACTCCATTCGGATGTTTCTATTATGTCACTATGCCATTCGGCCTGAAGAACACCGGAGCCACATTCATGAGGATGATCCAGAAGTGTCTACTCACTCAAATCAGTCGGAATATGGAAGCATACATGGATGACATTGTAGTCAAGTCACGTAAAGGTTCTGACCTCTGGCTGACCTTGCCAAAACCTTTGCCGACCTCAGAAGGTACGATATCAAGCTTAATTCATCAAAGTGCGCATTCAGACTTCCTGGCAGAAAACTACTCGGTTTCCTAATTTCCAAACGAGGGATCGACGCTAACCCAGAGAAAGTTGGTGCCATTCTTCGGATGAAACGCCCTGTGCGTGTGCACGATGTCCAAAAGCTTACTGGTTGTTTGGCCGCTCTGAGTCGATTCATTTCTCGTCTCGGTGAAAAGGCACTACCTCTTTACCAACTGATGAAGAAGTCTGATAAGTTCGAGTGGACTCCCGAAGCTGATGCAGCATTTGTAGAGCTCAAAGCCCTGCTTTCCACCCAGCCGGTGCTTGCTGCACCAATTAGCAAAGAGCCTTTACTGCTTTACATTGCAGCCACTGGACAAGTTGTCAGTACAGTACTCACGGTCGAGCATGAAGAAGAAGGGAAAACTTATAAAGTTCAGCGCCCGGTATATTACATTTCTGAAGTCCTGACTCCATCAAAGCAAAGATATCCCCATTATCAGAAGCTTGTTTATGGAATTTACATGACCACAAATAAGGTTGCACACTATTTCCCTGATCATTCTGTTACAGTTGTCAGCGACGCTCCATTGTCGGAGATTCTGAACAACAGAGATGCAACTGGTCGAGTGGCAAAGTGGGCGATTGAATTCCTTCCCCTGGATATCAAGTTTGAAGCAAAGAAGGCTATTAAGTCCATAAACTGGTCGAGTCCCAAGCAATAGCTGATTTCCTCGCCGAGTGGATCGAACATCAACTTCCAGCCCAAATTCACTCGGAGCATTGGACCATGTTCTTCGATGGGTCCAAGATGCTGAATGGTTCCGGTGCTAGAGTGGTATTGGCCTCCCCCCGTGGTGACAAACTCAGTTATGTTCTCCAGATTCACTTTGACTCCTCCAACAATGAGGCTGAATATGAGGCACTTCTGTATGGGTTGCGTATGGCCATTTCACTTGGCGTCCGTCACCTCATGGTCTATGGCGACTCGGATTTAGTGGTCAATCAGGTGATGAAGGAGTGGGACGTCAGAAGCCCAGCCATGACTGGTTATTGCAATGCAGTAAGAAAGTTAGAAAAGAGGTTCGAGGGGTTAGAGCTCCATCACATCCCCCGACTGAAAAATCAAGCAGCCGATGATCTAGCAAAGATAGGCTCCAAGAGAGAAGACATTCCCAGTAATGTGTTCCTGGAGCATATTCATGCACCCTCGGTTCAAGAAGATCCCTTCACTGAAGAGCCCCCACAGCCGAAGCGTGCCACCGATCCGACTGAAATCGAGATTCCAACCGTGGTCGACTTGATCATGGAAGTTTTGGTCATCACCCCCGATTGGACGGTACCATATATCGCATACATTCTTAGGAGAGAACTCCCAGAAGATGAAGAAGAGGCTCGACAGATCATCCATCGATCTAAGGGCTTCACCGTGATAAGAGGACAGTTGTTCAGAGAAAGTGTGACTAGAGTCTGCCAGAAATGCATAACACCTAAAGAAGGTCGAGTGATCCTCAATGATATCCACTCGGGGACCTGTGGTCACCATGCGTCCTCTCGGACCATTATAGCCAAAGCATACCGAGCGGGATTTTACTGGCCTCGAGCAAATGAGATGGCACAAGAAATAGTCGACAAATGTGAAGGTTGTCAGTTCTACTCCAACATGTCTCACAAGCCTGCGTCAGCCCTAAAAACCATTCCGTTCGTCTGGCCTTTTGCTATTTGGGGATTGGATATGGTTGGACCTTTGAGGACTGGCAGGAGTGGATTCACTCATGTGCCTGTAGCAGTCGACAAGTTCACCAAATGGATTGAAGCCAAGCCTATCAAGAACCTTGATGCCAGTACTGTCGTCAGCTTCATCAGAGAGATAACATTCAGATATGGTGTTCCCCACAGCATCATCACTAACAATGGATCAAACTTTGATTCTGATGAGTTCAGGACTTTTTGTGCTTCACAAGGTACTCGAGTCGACTATGCCTCGGTCGCTCACCCCCAGTCGAATGGACAGGCTGAAAGGGCAAATGGATTGATTCTCAAAGGACTGAAACCTTGACCGATGCGTGACCTCAAACACGCAGTAGGAGCCTGGGTCGATGAACTTCCATTAGTATTATGGGGATTGAGGACAACTCCCAATCGGTCGACTGGCAGAACCCCGTTTTTCTTGGTTTATGGAGCCGAAGTTGTACTTCCGAGTGACTTGCTCCACAATGCACCCCGAGTCGAGCTTTTCACAGAGGAAGAAGCAGAACAAGCGCGACAAGATGCAGTTGACCTCCTTAAAGAAGAAAGAGAGATGGCCTTGATCCGATCAACCATTTATCAGCAAGATCTGCATCGATTCCATGCCAGAAATGTGAGGGGTCAAGCATTTCAAGAGGGGGACTTAGTTCTCCGAGTGGATCAGCAGAAACCACACAAGCTTGCTCCCTCTTGGGAAGGCCCCTTCGTGGTCACCAGAGTGCTCCACAATGGAGCGTACCACCTTTACGATGTCGAGCACAAGAAAGACGAGTCGTGCGCCTGGAATGCGGAGCTGCTCCACCCCTTTTATACTTAAACACTCAGTCTGCTGAGATGTAATAAAAAACACCTTTGTATTTTGTTTATCAAAGACAAGAGTTTTACAGTCTTCTAAAAAGATTGGCGATTGTTTACATATGTTTCTGAAATCCCCCAGTGGGTGGCTTAGCTGCAGTCCAGTAGTTGCCTAACTTTCAAAAATCCTACCGAGTGATGATCAAGTCTCTCACTCGGGGGCTTAGCTGCAGTCCAGTACTCGCCGAAGTTTAAAAAATCCTACCGAGTGGTGAGCAAACCTCACACTCGGGGGCTTAGTTGCAGTCCAGTACTCGCCTAAGTTTAAAAAATCCTACCAAGTGATGAGCAAACTATTGGGGAACATAGATATTTCAAAAAAAATCCTACGCACATGCAAGATCATGGTGATGCATAGCAACGAGAGGGGAGAGTGTGATCTACGTACCCTTGTAGACCGACAGCGGAAGCGTTAGCACAACGCGGTTGATGTAGTCGTACGTCTTCACGGCCCGACCGATCAAGCACCGAAACTACGGCACCTCCGAGTTCTAGCACACGTTCAGCTCGATGACGATCCCCGGACTCCGATCCAGCAAAGTGTCGGGGAAGAGTTCCGTTAGCACGACGGCGTGGTGACGATCTTGATGTACTACCATCGCAGGGCTTCGCCTAAGCACTACTACAATATTATCGAGGATTATGGTGGAAGGGGGCACCGCACACGGCTAAGAATATGATCACGTGGATCAACTTGTGTCTAGAGGTGCCCCCTGCCCCCGTATATAAAGGAGCAAGGGAGGAGGAGGCCGGCCCTAGGAGGGGGCGCGCCAAGTGTGGAGTCCTACTAGGACTCCCTAGTACTAGTAGGATTCCACCTCCCATATGGAATAGTAAAAGAGGAAGGGAAAAGGAGAAGGAAGGAAGGGGGCGCCCCCCTTCCCTAGTCCAATTCGGACCAGACCAAGGGGAGGGGTGCGGCCACCCTCGAGGCCATTTTTCTTCTTTCCCGTATGGCCCAATAAGGCCCAATACGTATTCCCGTAACTCTCCGGTACTCCGAAAAATACCCGAATCACTCGGAACCTTTCCGATGTCCGAATATATTCGTCCAATATATTGATCTTTACCTCGACCATTTCGAGACTCCTCGTCATGTCCCCGATCTCATCCGGGACTCCGAACTCCTTCGGTACATCAAAACTCATAAACTCATAATATAACTGTCATTGAAACCTTAAGCGTGCGGACCCTATGAGTTCGAGAACAATGTAGACATGACCGAGACACGTCTCCAGTCAATAACCAATAGCGGAACCTGGATGCTCATATTGGCTCCCACATATTCTACGAAGATCGTTATCGGTCAGACCACATAACAACATATGTTGTTCCCTTTGTCATCGGTATGTTACTTGCCCGATATTCGATCGTCGGTATCTTAATACCTAGTTCAATCTCATTACCGGCAAGTCTCTTTACTCGTTCCGTAATACATCATCTCACAACTAACTCATTAGTTGCAGTGCTTGCAAGGCTTATGTGATGTGCATTACCGAGAGGGCCTAGAGATACCTCTCCGACAATCGGAGTGACAAATCCTAATCTCAAAATACGCCAACCCAACATGTACCTTTGGAGACACCTATAGAGCTCCTTTATAATCACCCAGTTATGTTGTGACGTTTGGTAGCACACAAAGTGTTCCTCCGGCAAACGGGAGTTGCATAATCTCAGTCATAGGAACATGTATAAGTCATGAAGAAAGCAATAGCAACATACTAAACGATCGGGTGCTAAGCTAATGGAATGGGTCATGTCAATCACATCATTCTCCTAATGATGTGATCCCGTTAATCAAATAACAACTCTTTTGTTTATGGTTAGGAAACATAACCATCTTTGATTAACGAGCTAGTCAAGTAGAGGCATACTAGTGACACTCTGTTTGTCTATGTATTCACACATGTATTATGTTTCCGATTAATACAATTCTAGCATAAATAATAAACATTTATCATGATATAAGGAAATAAATAATAACTTTATTATTGCCTCTAGGGCATATTTCCTTCAGTCTCCCACTTGCACTAGAGTCAATAATCTAGTTCACATCGCCATGTGATTCATCACTAAGAGTTCACATCACCATGTGATTAACACCCATAGTTCACATAGTCATGTGACCTATACCCAAAGGGTTTACTAGAGTCAATAATCTAGTTCACATCATTTATGTGATTAACACCCAAAGAGTACTAAGGTGTGATCATGTTTTGCTTGTGAGATAATTTTAGTCAACGGGTCTGTCACATACAGATCCGTAAGTATTTTGCGAATTCTATGTCTACAATGCTCTGCACGGAGCTACTCTAACTAATTGCTCCCACTTTCAATATGTATCTAGATCGAGACTTAGAGTCATGCAGATCTGTGTCAAAACTTGCATCGACGTAACTTTTTACGATGAACCTTTTGTCACCTCCATAACCGAGAAATATTTCCTTATTCCACTAAGGATAATTTTGACCAATGTACAGTGATCTACTCTTAGATCACTATTGTACTCCCTTGCTTAACACAGTGTAGGGTATACAATAGATCTGGTACACATCATGGCATACTTTATAGAACCTATGGCTGAGGCATAGGGAATGACTTTCATTCTCTTTCTATCTTCTGCCGTGGTCGGGCTTTGAGTCTTACTCAATTTCATACCTTGTAACGCAGCCAAGAACTCTTTCTTTGACTGTTCCATTTTTGAACTACTTCAAAATATTGTCAAGGTATGTACTCATTGAAAAAACTTATCAAGCGTCTTGATCTATCTCTATAGATTTTGATGCTTAATATGTAATCAGCTTCACCGAGGTCTTCCTTTGAAAAACTTCTTTAAAAACACTCCTTTATGCTTTGCAGAATAATTCTACATTATTTCCGATCAACAATATGTCATTCACATATACTTATCAGAAATGCTGTAGTGCTCCCACTCACTTTCTTGTAAATACAGGCTTCACCGCAAGTCTGTATAAAACTATATGCTTTGATCATACTATCAAAGCGTTTATTCCAACTCCGAGAGGCTTGCACCAGTCCATAAATGGATCGCTGGAGCTTGCACACTTTGTTAGCTCCTTTTGGATCGACAAAACCTTCCGGCTGCATCATATACAACTCTTCTTCCAGAAATCCATTCAGGAATGCAGTTTTGACATCCATTTGCTGGATTTCATAAAATGCGGCAATTGCTAACATGATTCGGACAGACTTAAGCATAGATACGAGTGAGAAACTCTCATCATAGTCAACACCTTGAACTTGTCGAGAACCTTTTTGCGACAATTCTAGCTTTGTAGATAGTAACACTACTATCAGCGTCCGTCTTCCTCTTGAAGATCCATTTAATTTCAATGGCTCGCCGATCATTGGGCAAGTCAATCAAAGTCCATACTTTGTTCACATACATGGATCTCATCTCAGATTTCATGGCCTCAAGCCATTTCGCGGAATCTAGGCTCATCATCGCTTCCTCATAGTTCGCAAGTTCGTCATGGTCTAGTAACATGACTTCCAGAACAGGATTACCGTACCACTTTGGTGCGGATCTCACTCTGGTTTACCTACGAGATTCGGTATTAACTTGATTTGAAGTTACATGATCATCATCATTAGTCTTCCTCACTAATTGGTGTAGTAGTCACAGGAACAGATTTCTTGTGATGAATTACTTTTCAATAAGGGAGAAGGTACAATTACCTTATCAAGTTCTACTTTCCTCCCACTCACTTCTTTCAAGAGAAACTCCTTCTCTAGAAAGGATCCATTCTTAGCAACGAATGTCTTGCCTTCGGATCTGTGATAGAAGGTGTATCCAATAGTCTCCTTTGGGTATCCTATGAAGAAATATTTCTCCGATTTGGGTTTGAGCTTATCAGGATGAAACTTTTTCATATAAGCATCACAATCCCAAACTTTAAGAAATGACAACTTTGGTTTCTTGCCAAACCACAGTTCAGATTGTGTCGTCTCAACGGACTTAGATGGTGCCCTTTTAAACGTGAATGCAACTGTCTTTAATGCATAACCCCAAAACGATAGTGGTAGATCGGTAAGAGACATCATAGATGGCACCATATCTAATAAAGTACGGTTATGATGTTCGGACACACCATTATGCTGTGGTGTTCCAGGTGGCGTGAGTAGTGAAACTATTTCACATTGTTTTAACTGAAGGCCAGACTCGTAACTCAAATATTTTACCTCTGCGATCATATCGTAGAAACTTTTATTTTCTTGTTACAATGATTCTCCACTTCACTCTGAAATTCTTTGAACTTTTCAAATATTTCAGACTTGTGTTTCATTAAGTAGATATACCCATATCTGCTCAAATCATCTATGAAGGTCAGAAAATAATGATACCCGCCACGAGCCTTAACACTCATCGGATCTCATACATCAGTATGTATTATTTCCAATAAGTCAGTTGCTCGCTCCATAGTTCCGGAGAACGACGTTTTAGTCATCTTGCCCATGAGGCATGGTTCGCAAGCATCAACTGATTCATAATCAATTGATTCCAAAAACCCATTAGCATGGAGTTTCTTCATGCGCTTTACACCAATATGACCTAAATGGCAGTGCCACAAATAAGTTGCACTATCATTATTAACTTTGCATCTTTTGGTTTCAATATTATGATTATGTGTATCACTACGATCGAGATCCAACGAACTATTTTCATTGGGTGTGTAACCATATAAGGTTTTATTCATGTAAACAAAACAACAATTTATTCTCTTACTTAAATGAATAACCGTATTACAATAAACATGATCAAATCATATTCATGCTCAACGCAAACACCAAATAACACTTATTCAGGTTCAACACTAATCCCGAAAGTATAGGGAGTGTGCGATGATGATCATATCAATCTTGGAACCACTTCCAACACACATCGTCACTTCACCCTTAACTAGTCTCTGTTTATTCTGCAACTCCCGTTTCGAGTTACTAATCTTAGCAACTAAACTAGTATCAAATACTGAGGGGTTGCTATAAACACTAGTAAAGTACACATCAATAACATGTATATCAAATATACTTATGTTCACTTTGCCATCCTTCTTATCTGCCAATCACTTGGGGTAGTTCCGCTTCCAGTGACCAGTCCCTTTGCAGTAGAAACACTTAGTCTTAGGCTTAGGACCAGACTTGGGCTTCTTTACTTGAGAAGCAACTTGCTTGCTGTTCTTCTTGAAGTTCCCCTTCTTCCCTTTGCCCTTTTCTTGAAACTAGTGGTCTTGTCTACCATCAACACTTGATGTTTTTCTTGATTTCTACCTTCGTCAATTTCCGCATTACGAAGAGCTTGGGAATCGTTTCCGTTATCCCTTGCATATCATAGTTCATCACGAAGTTCTACTAACTTGGTGATGGTGACTAGAGAATTCTGTCAATCACTATCTTATCTGGAAGATTAACTCCCACTTGATTCAAGCGATTGTATTACCTAGACAATCTGAGCACATGCTCACTAGTTGAGCGATTCTCCTCCATCTTTTAGCTATAGAACTTGTTGGAGACTTCATATCTCTCAACTCGGGTATGTGCTTGAAATATTAACTTCAACTCCTGGAACATCTCATATGCTCCATGACGTTCAAAACGTCTTTGAAGTCCCGATTCTAAGCCATTAAGCATGGTGCACTAAACTATCAAGTAGTCATCATATTGAGCTAGCCAAACGTTCATAACGTCTGCATCTGCTCCTGCAATAGGTCCGTCACCTAGCGGTGCATCAAGGACATAATTCTTCTGTGCAGCAATGAGGATAAACCTCAGATCACGGATCCAATCCGCATCATTGCTACTAACATCTTTCAACACAATTTTCTCTAGGAACATATCAAAATAAACACAGGGAAGCAACAACGCGAGCTATTGATCTACAACATAATTTGCAAAATACTACCAGGACTAAGCTCATGATAAATTTAAGTTCAATTAATCATATTACTTAAGAACTCCCACTTAGAAAGACATCCCTCTAATCTTCTAAGTGATCACGTGATCCAAATCAACTAAACCATGTCCGATCATCACGTGAGATGGAGTAGTTTCATTGGTGAACATCACTATGTTGATCATATCTACTATATGATTCACGCTCGACCTTTCGGTCTCCGTGTTCCGAGGCCATATCTCTATATGCTTGGCTCGTCAAGTATAACCTGAGTATTCCGCGTGTGCAACTGTTTTGCACCCGTTGTATTTGAACGTAGAGCCTATCACACCCAATCATCACGTGGTGTCTCAGCGCGAAGAACTTTCGCAACGGTGCATACTCAGGGAGAACACTTCTTGATAATTAGTGAGAGATCATCTTATAATGCTACCATCAATCAAAGCAAGATAAGATGCATAAAAGATAAACATCACATGCAATCAATATAAGTGATATGATATGGCCATCATCATCTTGTGCTTGTGATCTCCATCTTCGAAGCACCATCGTGATCACCATCGTCACCGGCGCGACACCTTGATCTCCATCGTAGCATCGTTGTCGTCTCGCCAATTTTATGCTTCCACGACTATCACTACCACTTAGTGATAAAGTAAAGCATTACAGCGCGATTGCATTGCATACAATAAAGCGACAACCATATGGCTCCTGCTAGTTGCCGATAACTCGGCTACAAAACATGATCATCTCATATAATAAAATTTAGTATCATGTCTTGACCATATCACATCACAACATGCCCTGCAAAAACAAGTTAGACGTCCTCTACTTTGTTGTTGCAAGTTTTACGTGGCTGTTATGGGGTTAAGCAAGAACCAATCTTACCTACGCATCAAAACCACAACGATAGTTTGTTAAGTTGGTGTTGTTTTAACCTTCACAAGGATCGGGCGTAGCCACACTCGGTTCAACTAAAGTTGGAGAAACTGTCACCCGCTAGCCACCTTTGTGCAAAGCATGTCGGGAGAACCGGTCTCGCGTAAGCGTACGCGTAATGTCGGTCCGGGCCGCTTCGTCCAACAATACCGCTGAACCAAAGTATGACATGCTGGTAAGCAGTATGACTTATATCGCCCACAACTCACTTGTGTTCTACTCGTGCATATAGCGTCAACACATAAAACCTAGGCTCGGATGCCACTGTTGGGGAACATAATAATTTCAAAAAAATTCCTACGCACACGCAAGATCATGGTGATGCATAGCAACGAGAGGGGAGAGTGTGATCTACGTACCCTTGTAGACCGACAGCGGAAGCGTTAGCACAACGCGGTTGATGTAGTCGTACGTCTTCACGGCCCGACCGATCAAGCACCAAAACTACGGCATCTCCGAGTTCTAGCACACGTTCAGCTCGATGACGATCCCCGGACTCCGATCCAGCAAAGTGTCGGGGAAGAGTTCCGTTAGCACGACGGCGTGGTGACGATCTTGATGTACTACCGTCGCAGGGCTTCGCCTAAGCACCGCTACAATATTATCGAGGATTATGGTGGAAGGGGGCACCGCACACGGCTAAGAATATGATCATGTGGATCAACTTGTGTCTAGAGGTGCCCCCCTGCCCCCATATATAAAGGAGCAAGGGAGGAGGAGGCCGGCCCTAGGAGGGGGCGCGCCAAGTGTGGAGTCCTACTAGGACTCCCTAGTCCTAGTAGGATTCCACTTCCCATATGGAATAGGAAAAGAGGAAGGGAAAAGGAGAAGGAAGGAAGGGGCGCCCCCCTTCCCTAGTCCAATTCGGACCAGACCAAGGGGAGGGGTGCGGCCACCCTTGAGGCCCTTTTTCTTCTTTTCCGTATGGCCCAATAAGGCCCAATACGTATTCCCGTAACTCTCCGGTACTCCGAAAAATACTCGAATCACTCGGAACCTTTCCGATGTCCGAATATAGTCGTCCAATATATCGATCTTTACATCTCGACCATTTCGAGACTCCTCGTCATGTCCCCGATCTCATCCGGGACTCCGAACTCCTTCGGTACATCAAAACTCATAAACTCATAATATAACTGTCATTGAAACCTTAAGCATGCGGACCCTACGAGTTCGAGAACAATGTAGACATGACCGAGACACGTCTCCAGTCAATAACCAATAGCGGAACCTGGATGCTCATATTGGCTCCCACATATTCTACGAAGATCGTTATCGGTCAGACCACATAACAACATACGTTGTTCCCTTTGTCATCGGTATGTTACTTGCCCGATATTCGATCGTCGGTATCTTAATACCTAGTTCAATCTCGTTACCGGCAAGTCTCTTTACTTGTTCCGTAATACATCATCTCACAACTAACTCATTAGTTGCAGTGCTTGCAAGGCTTATGTGATGTGCATTACCGAGAGGGCCCAGAGATACCTCTCCGACAATCGGAGTGACAAATCCTAATCTCGAAATACGCCAACCAAACATGTAACTTTGGAGACACCTGTAGAGCTCCTTTATAATCACCCAGTTACGTTGTGACGTTTGGTAGCACACAAAGTGTTCCTCCGGCAAACGGGAGTTGCATAATCTCAGTCATAGGAACATGTATAAGTCATGAAGAAAGCAATAGCAACATACTAAACGATCGGGTGCTAAGCTAATGGAATGGGTCATGTCAATCACATCATTCTCCTAATGATGTGATCCCGTTAATCAAATAACAACTCTTTTGTTTATGGTTAGGAAACATAACCATCTTTGATTAACGAGCTAGTCAAGTAGAGGCATACTAGTGACACTCTGTTTGTCTATGTATTCACACATGTATTATGTTTCCGGTTAATACAATTCTAGCATGAATAATAAACATTTATCATGATATAAGGAAATAAATAATAACTTCATTATTGCCTCTAGGGCATATTTCCTTCACAAACCTCACACTCGGGGGCTTAGCTGCAGTCCAGTACTTGCCTAAGTTTCAAAAATCCTACCGAGTGATGAGCAAGTCTCTCACTCGGGGGCTTAGCTGCAGTCCTGTACTCGCCTAAGTTTAAAAAATCCTACCGAGTGATGAGCAAAACTCACACTCGGGGGCTTAGCTGTAGTCCAGTACTCGCCTAAGTTTAAAAAATCCTACCGAGTGATGAGCAAACCTCACACTCGGGGGCTTAGCTGCGGTCCAGTACTCGCCTAAGTTTCAAAAATCCTATCGACTGATGAGCAAACCTCACACTCGGAGGCTTAGCTGCAGTCCAGTACTCGCCTAAGTTTCAAAAATCCTACTGAGTGATGAGCAAACCTCACACTCAGAGGCTTAGCTGCAGTCCAGTACTCGCCTAAGTTTCAAAAATCCTTCCGAGTGATGCGCAAACCTCACACTCAGAGACTTAGTTGCAGTCCAGTACTCGCCTAAGTTTCAAAAATCCTACCGATTGATGAGAAAACCTCACACTCGGAGGCTTAGTTGCAGCCCAGTACTCGCCTAAGTTTCAAAAATCCTACCGAGTGATGAGCAAACCTCACACTCGGAGGCTTAGCTGCAGTCCAGTACTCGCCTAAGTTTCAAAAATCCTACCGAGTGATGAGCAAACCTCACACTCGGAGGCTTAGCTGCAGTCCAGTACTCGCCTAAGTTTCAAAAATCCTACCGAGTGATGAGCAAACCTCACACTCGGAGGCTTAGCTGCAGTCCAGTACTCGCCTAAGTTTCGAAAATCCTACCGAGTGATGAGCAAACCTCACACTCGGAGGCTTAGCTGCAGTCCAGTACTCGCCTAAGTTTCAAAAATCCTACCGAGTGATGAGCAAACCTCACACTCGGAGGCTTAGCTGCAGTCCAGTACTTGCCTAAGTTCCAAAACCATCCCTATCCACAAGGATGACGAGGTGCGGGTCGACTGCAATCCTCTCACGGAGCTATGCTACAAGTATAATGTCCGCTCCATCCCTATCCGCAAGGATGACGAGGTGCAGGTCGACTGCAACCCTCTCACAGAGCTACGCTACAAGTACAATGTCCGCTCCATCCCTATCCGCAAGGATGACGAGGTGCAGGTCGACTACAATCCTCTCACGGAGCTACGCTATGAGTACAATGTCCGCTCCATCCCTATCCGCAAGGATGACGAGGTGCAGGTCGACTGCAATCCTCTCGCGGAGCTACGCTACGAGTACAATGTCCGCTCCATCCCTATCCGCAAGGATGACGAGGTGCAGGTCGACTGCAATCCTCTCACAGAGCTATGCTACAAGTACAATGTCCGCTCCATCCCTATCCGCAAGGATGATAAGGTGTAGGTCGACTGCAATCCCCTCACGGAGCTACGCTACAAGTACAATGTCTGCTCCATCCCTATCCGCAAGGATGACGAGGTGCAGGTCGACCGCAACCCTCTCCTCGGAGCTGCGCCACAAATACAATGTGTGCTCCATCCTTCTCCGCAAGGACGGTGAGGTGCAGGTCGACTGGGATATCCCCTTCAGAGTTGCATTTCGAAGGAGAGTCCGAGCGAAGAACAAGTTCTACTCGAAGATGAACACAAGCATATGCAAAAGATAAACCAAGATCGGATAAAATCTCAAAAGTCTCAAAACGAAGATAAAAGTACTCGGGCATCAGGCCCGAAAGAGTTTAACGGTTACAGGAACCACTGGGCATTCTGAGGCAAATTTAAGGCAAGTTTAAATCTCAAGTTTGTTCATTCGGCAGGAGGAGGGCTCGCAGGCTCGACGAATTCGTCCAAGTCAATTCCATCAGCGATCCGAGTGGTAGCAGCAAGGAAAGTCTCCATGAAGGACTAGAAGTCATGCCTTTTGGTGTTGGCGACCTTGATCGCCGCCAGCTTATCTTCGGGGGCCTCCTTGCAATGGACTCTTACCAGCGACAGAGCCACGACAGCACCGCATCGAATAGAGGACTTCTTCCATTCCTGCACTCGACCGGGGACCTCGTTGAGTCGAGTCATCAGAGACTCGAGATCATTTTGAAGCGTCGCCCTTGGCCAGAGCGATGAGTCGATGCATGAAACTGCCACCTTCAGACGAGCAACGTAACTTGTAACACTGGCGACGTGGGATTCCAGTCGAAGCACATTCATGGCAGCCTCGTCGCCGACTGGAGAAACGATAGGGTCCAAACCTGTCTCAATCCATCCAGTCTCCTCATCAAAGTTTTGGCAGAATTCTGCAGTCAAGGAGTTAGTGAGTCGACTGGACAGGACTAACTTGCAAGCAGTAAAGCAGCCGGATTAAAAGGGGTACCTTCGAGCATAAGAAAGAACTTCTTGACGAGAGTTCTCAGATAAGCTTCCAAGTCATTTCTCTTACGAGCCATGGATTCCAGCTTCTCGTTCAGAGCCACCTTATCCTTCTTCAAACGAGTCGCCTCTCGGTTGGATTCAGTGAGAGAGGACTTCAGCTTGCTTACTTCCTCTTCCAGCACTCCGACTGAAGCCAGCTTTTTGTCAGCAAGAGTAGTCTTCTCTTGAGCCTCCTTCTGCGCAACTGCAAGGTCCAAGTCCTTCTTCTCCAGATCCAACCTCATTTTCTCTGCCAAATAAGCATTTAGATCAAACAAAATATTAAAGGGCTAATTTAAAAAGACGATCGACATGAGCAGTCGACAGGCAGTTACCTTCCATACCGGCAACTTCATCTTGAGCCTTCTTCAAGTTTTGTTGGTCCAGTTCCAGGTCAAGGTTGAGCTGCCTCTGCTTCTCTTCAAATTCGGCGAACTTGGAAATGAGAGTACAAGATTTCTGCAGAGAGTAAAAGACATATCAATCGACAAGATCAAAGATTATTTACTTCTGAGTGAATAAAATTTCAAAAGTTTACTCAGACCCCAACCGACTGCCAGCAGTCGACTGCGGTCTCGGGGAGTACACCCAGTGGGTGCACTTGGCGTGCCCCCACTGGTTCAGTTTCCACTCGGCCGGTCCGCCCATGTCGAGTAAAAAAAGTATTCAGACCCCGGCCGACTGCCAACAGCCAACCACGGTCTCGGGGACTACACCCAGTGGGTGCACTTGGCGTGCCCCCACTAGTTCAGATCCCACTCGGCATGCTCCGCCCAGGTCGAGTGGAAGAAAGGAAAGAGAAAGAAACGCTCAGACCCCAACCGACTGCCCACAGTCGACTGCGGTCTGGGGGACTACACCCACTGGGTGCACTTAGCGTGCCCCTACTGATTCAGATCCCATTCAACCAAACCGAGTGGAAGAGTGCAAATACTAAAGACAGAAAAACACCCAGTGGGTGTACAGATTAGAAGCAGACAACAAGAGATTGTATGAAGGAAAATATTCAGGTAGCATATCCTAATAGAATAAGTTCAGTCGGAAGTCAACTTACCTCGACATTGGCTCGGAGAGCCGCGCTGGCATCATAAGCACCCTGGCTATTGTCTTGCACCGCCTTCATCCACTCCATCATTACGCCAGCCTGATGGATAGCCTCTGCAGCGGCATCCGATTGGCTTTCTGGAACATGATAGGTGGTGAAGAAGGGGACAGACGGTCCAGATGCAGCATCTTGGGGCTCCGAGGCATGAGGTTGGATGACTGAAGAAAACACTGATACAGTCAACAGTGCGGGGCGTTCACTCGACACTGGGACAACAAAAGTTACAGCGGCTCTACCTGCATCTTCAGGCTGCTGGACTGTTGGTTCTGTCGCCAGTTCCGACTGGGATATCTTGCCAGCTGCTGCTTTCTTGCTCCTTCTGGGCCTCGGTATCACGTCTTCATCGTCATCTGGAAGCTCGATAACATTGAGTGGGGCTGCAAAGAAATCAGTCGACCCCAAGTGAATCACCAGAATTTAATCGACCAAATAATCAAGAACAAGATCACAAGAATTGTACCTGGGTTGGAGGTAACCGCGTCGTCCATCTCCTCGTCTCGGTACTGGTGGGTGGAAGTTCCAGAAGTGGCAGCACTGCAAATATCAGCATTCAGTCAGTTATGTTCTGTTACCCAAGTCAACCAAAGGATCAGGCCAGATTGTTACCCAGAGATTGTGGGAATGACCACTTTGATTTTGGGCAAAGCCTTCGGAGGTTTGGAAGATATGGCCTTCGGTGGTTTCGGCACTGGAGGCGGCGCGGTCTTGGGCTGTTTCGATACCTTCTCGGTCGGCACTGGAGAAGACGTACGAGGGCGCTTTGAAGACTGCCCAGTTGGTGCGGCCACCAGGTCAGGCGTGCTTGCCGGGTCGTGAGCGTGCTTGGACCTCTTTTCTCTGCGAGGAGGCGAGTCGACCTCTTCTTCATCACTCGGGTCGTCGCTCTCCTCGTCCTCCTCTGCATCCGAGTGCCATTCGCCACTCTCGCCCCCGCTCGCCTCTCCCTCGACATTTTGCTCCTACACTCCATTGGGCATTGAGTACATATCAACAAGAGCCTGAAAGACAACAAAAAAAAGAAAGACAGTCGACCATCAACAAGATGCTACATAGTAAATCAAGAAGACACTCGACAATGCAGAATTGTACCTGTTCTGGCTGGCTCAAATGGTCGAATGGAACCACGCTCCTGGACCCCCGGGGGGTTATCCTTGTTGTCGGTAATACCTCTCAGTCACTGCTCCACCGTGTCCTCATTGACATCCTCTGGGTGGATCTGTGTGGAATCCTCGAGTCCCGAGTACATCCACATCGGATGGTCATGAGCTTGGAGTGGTTGGATGCGTCGACTGAGGAATACCTCCAGTAGGTCCATACCGGTCACTCCGTCGCGGACGAGTTGGACAACCCGCTCGACCAACACCTTCACCTGCACCTTCTCCTATGGGATCACTCTCAAGGTGGAGGGCTTCTCCACTCGAGCCATGGAAAAGGGGGGAAGTCCAGTCGACTGGCCCGGAGTCGGCTGGTCCTTGCAGTAGAACCAGGTCGACTGCCAACCCCGGACGGAGTCGGGAAGGATCATAGTTGGGAAAGTGCTTTTGTTCCTCATCTGAATTCCAAGACCCCCGCACATCTGTATCACATGTGTCCTCTTGTCACTCGGGTTGGCCTTCTTGACCGTCTGAGAGCGACACGTGAATATGTGCTTGAAGAGACCCCAGTGTGGTCGACAACCCAAGAAGTTCTCGCACATGGACACGAAAGCAGCAAGGTACACGATGGTGTTTGGAGAAAAGTGGTGGAGTTGAGCCCCAAAGAAGTTCAAGAAACCACGAAAGAAAGGATGGGGAGGCAAAGAAAACCCGCAGTCAACATGAGTGGCAAGGAGAACGCACTCACCCTCCTGCGGCTCTGGCTCAGTCTCGTTCCCCGGGAGCCGTGCCGATTCGTGGGGGATCAGTCCCCCCTCAACCAGGTCATCGATGTCATCTTGGCTGATTGTCGAGCGGATCCAGTCGCCCTAGATCCAGCCAGGCGGCAGGCCAGACCTCGACGAAGATCCGCCCCGGCTGGTCCTCTTCCCTTTCGCCTTCGATGTCGCCTTCTTCGCACGCTCCAACGCCATCGTCTTCTCCTTCCCCATGGCAGTGGATCGAGTTTGAGCAGGGCAACGACGCCGAGAGCAGAGGCAGATGCGGTGAAGAAAATAGAGGAGAAAGGGGAACAATGAAAATGCACTGCGCGAAAATCCCTATCCAACGCCTTATATGAGGGCATTTATGAGTGGCTGACTCGTGGGCCCAGGCGATCCGATCAAATCCCGCAACAGTCGCGCGTGCGATACGTGGCGAAAAAGGTGGCGCGGAGATTAAGGCGGCATGCCTAATCCGCACCAATTATTGCAGCCTCCCCTGTCTGGCGCGCTTCCCAAAATTCGAATCCCATGAAATCCACAAACAGCAGAGCAACCCGTCAGACAAAATATTTTTTCCCATAACAACACTCGAAGCTCAACAATAAAAGTTCACTCGACAAAACCAAGAATGGATCAAGGTGACTGAACAAGCAGTTGAAGTCATCTTGAATGTTCATTCGACCTCTGGACAAGACATTCCCGAAGCGCAAAAGCTGAATCGGAGAGGTTATCAACTCCTTCTCCACTTGGACCCTGAACCATTCGGGGGCTAATGATGAGGTTATGTACCTATGGTAGGGTCATAGGCCTGACTTAGACATCTTCCCCTAGGACATCACCCTAAAGCCAGAATCATTCAAACGGTACCATTATCCACTCGACCAGAGACGTTCCACTCCGAAGAATCAATGGCACTCGACCGTCACAGAAGCCACTCGACGAGCAGAAGATCTAAAGCCACTCTGCACCAACAATGGTCGAGCATTTACTTATAGGCTTAATTGTCATTTATAGCATTTAATGGCTAGCATTACCAGTAACGTTCCTCTCTTAATGTACATTGAACCCTGTGTAACGGAGGGGAGCAGGGGTCCTGGCGCACTCTATATAAGCCACCCCCTCCTCTGGGACAAGGGTTCTCATCTTTGTAATCCAGTCGACCGCCTCAGGGCACCGAGACGTAGGGCTGTTACTTCCTCTGAGAAGGGCTTGAACTCGTAAAACTCGTGTGTACAACTACTCCATAGGTAGGATCCTGCCTCCTCATATCTACCCCCCACTCTACTGTCAGTCTTAGACCCACGACACTTGACTAAACAGGAGGCGTGCGAGCTGTACTCCAATGTGCAAGTTCATCGGGAAGTGTGCGAGCTGTACGCTGCGCAGGCTCACTGGAAGCGAGTCCTTTGACTTTCATGGCCACCCGCATTGCTCGCATCCTCTCCATTAATGGCGCCCAAGCCGCAATTTAATACGGTTTTTTTAATATAAAACAGTCATCGCAAACGTTTTACTTAGAACACTCGTATGCAAACCAACAACTTCGCCACGAAGCCAAGCGAAAATTTGTCGAGCAGGATTTGTGTAGCTCTTGATCACAAACGTTTTAGATAGAACACCTGTATGTAAACCGACAGCTTGCCCAATAAGCCAAGGGAAATGTGTCGAGCAGGATTTGTGTAGCTCTTCATCGCAAACGTTTCAGATAGAACACCTTTATGCAAAGTGAGAGTTATGGTCTTCCGTAGTAAGGCGAGGGAAAATTCACTGCATAGGATTTGTGCATCTCTTCAATGCAAACAGTTTAGATTGAATAAGGTATGCAAAGCGAGACTTCGGCGCTAAGCCAAGAGAAAATCTGGCAAGCAGGATTGTACCTCCCTTCGACGCAAACTGTTTTTTCGGATGACCCATGTGCAACCACGTAGAGACAATTTGGTAAGATTTGCATCTATCATATTGGGTATATTGCCATTTTTCAAACTAGAAAGATTGACATTTATTGATCTAGTAACATTGCCATTTGTCAACCTTGTAACACTGCCATTTGTCAAAATACGCAGCTAAAAATCAATAGCACTATCTAATTTTTGCAACTAAAATTCAATAATTAAGCATAGATTTCATTCATAGATTAAGCAGTCATTATTTATACAAACAGTTCAACTCAATAGCTGAACCGACCAAACTTTTCCTCAATTGTTGCCAACCACGTATCGAAGTAGATAGTTCAACTATATATACTAGATAATTTTAAGTATGTTGTATAGTTCCACCACATCTATAGTCGGATGAACTGAACAAAATAGCCCCTAAATACTACTACCACTATGGAGGGGCTTTGTACTACTTCCAGTAGCCTCTCCTCTGTCGAGTGCGCTCAGTAAGAGGAAGAGGAGGAGGAGCCTACCGACGAGCTGGATAACTGCAATACGGTGCCTGCCGCTGCTGCACCTTCAGCGACGCTCACCTCGAATGCCCTTTGTCGCTCCAGATGACCCCTCTCGAAGCGGCAGGACTGCTCGTAGATCTCCTGATTCCTCGCCTCTATGTCGGTGTGTGTTGCGGCCATGGCTGCGGTAAGACTCTTTGCATGCTCGACGAGGAGCTCCTCCTCCTCCCATGGGAACTCGATGTAGCGCGCAAGGTCGCTGACTCACGTGCGGGACTCCACCTCCACCTTCCGCCTTCGGGCGGTGGTGGCAGAGCGGGTGATGATCCCGACGTTCGATGGTGGGCTGGCGGCCACGACGGCCGATGATGGGGTGGTGACCACGACCACCACCTCCCGCCTTCGGGCCGCGGTGGCAGAGCGGGTGATGGACATGGTGGCCGGCAGTGGGGTGGCGGCCATGACGGCCACCTCCCACCTTCGGGCCACAGCGGCGGAGCAGCCGATGGCCTTGGCTTTCGACGGTGGTGTGGCGGCCATGACGGCAGACGGTGGTGTGGCGGCAACGGTAGCCGGCAACAACTGCCGATGGGCAGCAGCGGCGGAGCATGTGGTGGGTGTCCCGCGCATACCCAACAGGGATGCCACGCGCACTACACTACGCTGGGGACTGCACTGCCGCTGCGATGTAGCCTCCCAGCTGGAGCTGTCCTCTGATGACGGTGGAGTGGCTGAGCGACGACGATGGACCGGTGCCATTGGCGATTGTGGGAGAAGCAGATGAGAAAAGCTACAAGGAGGGAGGGGAAAATGTGACGCAGGACTCGCTGGCCGTGAGGATTTATATAGTAGGCTGGTAAGCATTGGGATTTGGGGGGATTTCACCGAGTCGGGCGGGAAGCTTGCACGGTTGCGCGAGAACGAGCTCACCACCATTTGGCCAAAAGAACGCCCCCGCGCGTTGCTCAAGCTTGCGATCGAAGCTGTCTGTGACGGGGGGGTGACAAGACGTGCGAGAGGAGGACAAAATGACACGTACACATATGGTTAATAAAAAACATTTGTGATTTAATTACCTATTATATCCCCACCCTGGTTTATAAGTAGAATTTAACTAATAAAATACGAATGCATGTCGCCAAAGATTATATCGTTGGATTCGTATTTGAACATAGTTTCCAATTATATAATTTTTATAACATGCATTAACATTTTTTGGTTAAATTTAAGGGCAAAGTATGACACAGAATATAAAGGGGACTAATAGACCGAGACGGAGGTAGTAGCACACGGCCGCTCTCTACGCAGCGACGCAACTATCGGACGGCTTGTAGGCGATCATTCCCTACGTGTTCAACTGCTCTATGTGTGTGGTTGCTCGCAGTTGAGGCGGCCGCGGCATGCTCTGCTCATGTCCCGCCACGCACGCGCTCTGCTCTCGCATCCCTCTGGGCGCTCTGCCCTCCTCCCTCCACGCGCGCTCTTCTCTCGCGTCCCTCCGGAGCACAATCATGTACGTTTGTGCTGCCCTTATGCATGCGGTTGCGCCGGGCGCAACACGACGATGCAGTTACCCGCTGGAAAAACTGCCATGCGGGCGCGCCGAGAATCCATGCCGCCGGTCCCCATTTATTCCTGCGGCCATTTACCTTCATCTCTCACGCCACACGACACAATAAGCACACCCACGACGACACATATAGAGAGGACATCCAGCGGTTCCAATGGCGCTCCACGTGGCTCCAATGGCGCTCCCAGTGGCCAACGACGACAACAGGGGGCAGTTCAACATGCATCACGTAGTGGACACCCACGTGTGGGGGAAGGCCCTCTTAGTGGTGTACATGAACGAGCCGGTCTTCGTGGAGATCTCGATCCAAACTATGGAGCAGTTGCATGCTGAGGACAAGTACCAAGTGGTCGGCTTTGACCTCGAGTACACCATCAGTCATGCCGGGCACGATCACAAGGTTGTCGTCGCCCATTTGTGCATGCGACATGATGTCATCATTGAAAGTGCAACTATCCCTGGGTGGTTTTGGTAATTTCTAACAACATATAGCTCCTTGAGCTAATACTATTTCAAGACAAATATTTCAGGAAAGCTCAATGATTGGCATGGCATGGATTGGAAATGTGGACCCCTCAAAATGCTAAGGAAAAAAGATTGGCTCGAGCTCTAAAGCTCAAGACTCTACATTTTACCTTTTAGTGATCCAAGATCACATTGAGTCCATAGGAAAAGCCAATACTATTAGAAGGGGATGAGGCGTTGCTTAATGGGTTACTTGCTCAAAATGCTTAGTGATATGCTCCAAAACCCTCAACCACCTTCTCATATCCACATATGTCCCAAACCAAAAGTCAAACTCGGCCCCACCGAAACTTTCTATCCGGCGCCACCGAGTTTAGTTGACATAGCCACTGCCACAAAACCCTAGTCTTTCCGGTCTCACTGATAGGGATCTTGGTCTCACTGAGATGAGATTGCAAACTCTCTGTTTCCCTTCGTAAGATTTCGGTCTAACCAAGATGAGCGATCGGTTCCACTGAGTTCGTAATGCAGACTCTTTGTTCCTTTTCGTAACATTTCGGTCTCACCGAAATGAGCGATCGGTCCCACCGAGTTTGCCTAACCAACTCTCTATTTACCTATTACAGAAATCAGTTCCACCGAGTTCATGTGATCGGTCTCACCTAGATTACGTTATGCCCTAACCCTAATGAAATCGGTCCCACCAAGTTGATCATATCGGTCCCACCGAAAAGCCTAACGTTCACATTTTGAACTGAATCGGTCTGACCGAGTTTGTGTATTCGGTCTCACCAAATTTGGTATATTGTGTGTAACGGTTAGATTTTGTGTGGAGGCTATATATACCCCTCCACCCATCCTCCATTTGTGGAGAAAGCTATCAGAACGTGCCTACACTTCTACCATTCATTTTCTAAGAGAGAACCACCTACTCATGTGTTGAGACCAAGATATTCCATTCCAACCACAAGAATCATGATCTCTAGCCTTCCCCAAGTTGCAAACTCTCTGTTTCCCTTCGTAACATTTCGGTCCCACTGAAATGAGCGATCGGTCCCACCGAGTTCGCAATGCAAACTCACTGTTTCCCCTTCATAACGTTTCGGTCTCACCGAGATGAGCGAATCGGTCCCACCAAGTTTGCCTGGCCAACTCTCTGGTTAGCTTATTACCAAAATCGGTCTCACTGAGTTTGTGTAATCGGTCTCACCGAGTTTGTGTAATCGGTCTCACTGAGATTACGTTATGCCCTAACCCTAATGAAATCAGTCTCATCGAGTTGACATGTCGGTCCCACCGAAAATTCTAACGTTCACATTTTGAACTGAATTGGTCCAACCGAGTTTCATTATTCGGTCCCACGGAGTTTGGTGATTTGTGTGTAACAGTTAGATTTTGTGTGGAGGTTATAAATACCCCTCCACCCACTCTTCATTTAAGAGGAGAGCTATCAGAACATGCCTACACTTCCATCATACATTTTCTGAGAAAGAACCACCTACTCATGTGTTGAGGTCAAGATATTCCATTCCAACCATATGAATCTTGATCTCTAGCCTTCTCCAAGTTACTTTCCACTCAAATCATCTTTCCACCAAATCCAAATCTATGAGAGAGAGTTGAGTGTTGGGGAGACTATCATTTGAAGCACAAGAGGAAGGAGTTCATCATCAACACACCATCTATTAACTTTTGGAGAGTGGTGTCTCCTAGATTGGTTAGGTGTCACTTGGGAGCCTCCGTCAAGATTGTGGAGTTGAACCAAGAAGTTTGTACGGGCAAGGAGATCGCCTACTTCATGAAGATCTACCCTAGTGAGGCAAGTCCTTCATGGGCGATGGCCATGGTGGGATAGACAAGGTTGCTTCTTCGTGGACCCTTCGTGGGTGGATACCTTCGTGGACTCGCACAACCGTTATGCTTCACGGGTTGAAGTCTCCATCAGCGTGGATGTACAATAGCACCACCTATTGGAACCACACCAAAAATCTTCGTGTCTACATTGCGTTTGCTCCCTCCAAACTCCTCCCTTTACCTTCATGTGCAATGTTTTACATTCCGCTGCTATAGTCTTATACTTGCATGTATAGGTTGATTGCTTGACTAGTGCTAAGTTGCTAAAATCTGCCAAGACTTAAAATTGGGAAAAGGCTATATTTTTATTTGGTCAAGTAGTCTAATCACCCCCCTCTAGACATACTTTCGATCCTACAATCGTCTACCACTATCACCTGGCCACAAGGCCTTGCGAGCGTTTCTCCAGGTTTATCAACAGCTCCGACTACAGTTTCGCTATGATGGACACCATGATGTAGGGTGGAACCCTAGATGGCCGATCTTTCATGAAAGGAGCGGATCCCGCGAAGAACATGAGGAACATGAGGGAGAAAACACAAAGGGAAACACAAGAGAAACACTCAAACCAACTAGATACGGTCACACATGTGCTAGATCCATGAACACAAAAGGAGATACAAGATCCACAATCAACAAGGGACGATACAAATGGTAACCGGTCTTCTCCGTGAGGAGGTCTTGATGGGGCTACCCAAGAGGGGGTCTTGAATCCAAGGTGGATCTTCTCCATAGAGGGGTCGCGGTCTCTCTCAAGGAGTAGATCCGATATGGATGAGCGAGGCTCTATCTCTCAAATGAGCTATCACAATGCTAACCCTAAAACATAGGTAGGAGAAGAGTATATATAGTCTAGGTGGTCGAAGGGGTACACGGGCCTCGGGCCCTTACACTATGCGCAGTCAGGGGAGGCCGGACGTCAGGGCGTCAGGCCGGATGTTCGGGCTTTCATGCGGGGCCGGATGTCTCGGGTTCGGTGGTCTCCGGATATCCGGGCTAGAGGCCGGATTTCCGGGAGCTCGAGAAGGGCCGGATGTCCGGGCTGGCCTGTAGATGCCTGGCGGCTGTGCAGCTGTGGTGGACGATGCTCCAGGGGCCGGATGTCCGGGCCTGGGAGGTGTTCTTGACTCCTTCCATTGGTTCTCTTCATCCGTGAACTTGGGGACTTGTACGTCTTCACGTGCATCTTCGGGTGGGTCCTCTTGGTACCTGATCATGCACAACATCTCGGATTTAGGTAGTAGCCATGTCTCGAGGGGATCATATGCAATATCACTAAGGAAAGAAGTCACCTCATTCTCGAGAGCTCTAGCTCGTGCTCGTGTCATGGGTCCTCTTGGCACTTGATGAGACGATGGTAGGTCCATGGGGATGACCATAGGATGCTCCGCTTCATCTCCCCTCCCTTGGGAAAGATCCGACCTCAGATCGAAATCCTCATCATCATGGTAGGGAGAGAGATCTTTGACGTTGAAGATGTCGCTCATGGAGTACTTGTCGCGTGGAATGTCGATCTTGTAGGTTTTGTTGTTGTAGCGCTCAAGCACCTGGAAGGGCCCATCCGCTCGTGGTCGAAGTTTGGACTTGCGTTCGTGGGGGAAGCGGTCCTTGCGAAGGTGTAGCCACACAAGATCTCCAATGTTGAACACCACGGGGTGCTTGTTGATGTTGAGCTTGGTCGCGAGTCGTTGTACTTGGCAATCGATGGTGTGCCTTGTATCTTCATGCATCTTCTTGAGATAGTCGACTCGGGCACTTGCGTCCATATTCGTGCACTCTTGTAGTGGTAGAGGGAGAATGTCCAATGGCGACAATGGGTTGAAACCATAGACGACCTCGAAGGGGGACTTGCCGATAGTCGAGTGTCTTTCTCGGTTGTAGGCGTGCTCGACGATAGGTAGACACTCCTCCCACTCCTTGATGTTCTTCTTGATTAGCACGCGAAGTAGAGCGGAGAGTGTGTGGTTGGTCACCTCTGTTTGGTCGTCGGTTTGAGGATGGTAAGCCGTGGAGAAGAGTAGCTTGATTCCGAGCTTGGCGCATAGGGTCTTCCAAAAGTAACTCAAGAACTTGACATCGCGGTTTGAGACAATTGTCTTTGGCACTCCATGTAGTCATAAGATTTCCCTACAAAAGAGATTGGCAACATTTGAAGCATCGTCTATCTTGTTGCAAGGAATGAAATGTGCCATCTTAGAGAATCGGTCCACAACAACAAATACCGAATCATTTCCATTTCTAGTTCTAGGCAATCCAAGTACAAAATCCATGCTAATATGTTCCCATGGTTGATATGGAATTGGGAGATGCATATAAAGTCCATGGGATTGAGCTTTAGACAGCTTTGCGACATGTAGAGCATCGGTTGGTGAAGCGGTTGACGTCGCGAAACATCTTGGGCCAATAATAGTTCTTGGAGAGCATAGCAAAAGTCTTGTCACGTCCAAAATGTCCCATTAGTCCTCCTCCATGAGATTCATGTAAAAGCAACAAACGAAGAGAAGACTCGGGGATGCAAAGTTTTTTAGCTCTCATAAGATATCCATCTTGGATGTAATAGAGTTCCCAAGAGGTATACGTCAAACACTTGGCCTAAGGAATAACAAAAGTAGGATCATGCGCATACAAGTCTTTTATGTGCTCAAATCCAATGACATCCAATTCAAGTTGAGTAACAAGCATGCATATGTGGGAAAGAGTGTCCGCCACAACATTTTCCTTACCTTTAATATAATTGATGACATAAGGAAAATACTCAATGAATTCACTCCATTTACCATGATGCTTGTTCAACTTAGTCTGACCCGTAAGGTATTTAAGCGTTTCATGATCGTTATGAATGATAAATTCATGAGGGCAAAGATAATGTTCCCATTCATGCAAAACTCGCACTAAAGCATATAACTCTTTGTCATAGATGGGGTAATTGAGTTGTGCTTCGGAAAGTTTCTCACTAAACTAAGCTATGGGGCGCTTCTCTTGCGTTAACACACCTCCTATGCCATTACCACTAGCATCGCAATGAATCTCAAAGGGCTTGTCAAAGTTGGGTAATGCAAGCACGAAAGCATGAGTAAGAAAATTCTTAAGCTCATTGAAAGCGGTGTCTTGGGATGGTCCCCAAACAAAAGGAGCATTTTTCTTGCTCAAAGCGTGCAAAGGTGAAGCAATGGTGCTAAAGTCTTTCACAAATCTACGGTAGAAACCGGCTAAACCAAGGAATATACGCACTTGATGCAAGTTGGTTGGTTGTGGAGAAGTTTTAATAGCATTTATCTTAGAGTCATCAACATGAACACCCTTAGAGGAAACAACAAAACCAAGAAAACGAGCTTATCCACGCCCAAAAGGCACTTTTCCATGTTAGCATAGAGACGCTCTTTTCGAAGAGTTTGCAAAACGGCTTGAACATGGGTGACATGATCTTTGAGAGAAACAAGGATATCATCGAAGTAGACCACAACAAACTCACCAATGTAAGGGCGAAACACATAATTCATAAGACGCATGAAAGTACCTGGTTCTTCCGATAAACCCATAGGCATAACTAACCACTCATACAAACCAAACTTTGTTTTGAAAGCAGTCTTACATTCATCACCCTCTTGTATGCAGATTTGATAGTAACCACTTTTAAGATCAATTTTGGAAAAGATAGTGGCACCACTAAGTTCATCAAGGCATGGAATGGGATACCTATAGCGAACTGTGATAGCATTGATAGGTCTACAATCAGAACACATGCGAAAGCTACCGTCTCGTTTTGGCACAAGAATGACCGGAATGGCACAAGGACTCAAACTTTCACGCATATGTCCATGGTCTATGAGATGCTTTACTTGCCTTTGTATTTCTTTGGTTTCTTCGGGGTTGACGCGGTAGGGAGCTTTGTTCAGAAGTGGTGCTCCGGGGATGAGGTCGATGCGGTGCTTGGTGCCTCGTAGTGGAGGTAGTCCTGGAGGTAGCTCGTAGGGGAAAACATCTTGGAATTCCTGCAAAAGAGAAGACAACACTAAAGGTAGAGTGTGAGAGGTGTTAGCTTGTGGTGCGTCGTCCTTGCACAAAAGGATGTAGTGTATCACATTACATGGGTTCTCACACACTTCTCTTATCTCACATTTGGTGGCAAATAGAACTAAGTTCTTCTTTTCTCTCATTGTGGAGGCACTCAATTTGGGCTTGTGGCGCTAACTCTCTTTTTGGTGATTCGCTCTCTCACTATTCTCTCCATGATGGGTGGCTTGCTTGTCGGCGATCACTTGGCTTGGAGACATAGGGCGAAGTACGTACTCCTTTCCCTTCATCTTGAAGATGTAGTGGTTCGTTCGGCCATTGTGGATGACACCTCTATCAAATTGCCATGGTCTACCAAGAAGAAGGTGGCAAACGGTCATTGGAACGACATCACACTCCAAAGTGTCTTCGTAAGCTCCAATTTTGAAGGCGACTTGCACTCTATGCTCGACTTGAATAGTGCCAGAGTCGCTTGGCCATTGAACTTTGTATAGATGTGGGTGCTTCGTCTTGGGAAATTGGAGCTTGGAGCAAAGTTATTCACTTGATAAGTTATGAAAACTCCCTCCATCGATGATACCTTGACGGACCTCCCATTGATGTCGGCCTTGGTATGAAAGATGTGGCATCTTTCGTCTTCTTCTTGTTGATGTTGAAGAGTTAAGACCTTGGAGATAACGAGAGTGGGACTTGAATCTTCATCACAAAAGACTTGTTCCTCTTCATCATTCACTTGCCAGTGCATGGCGACTTGCTCAAGTGCTTTCGTTTCTCCTTCACTCATGGAGTCGTATGTACCATCGTCGTTGATGATCATGTTCCACTTGTTGGTACACTCAAAGGACTTGTGGCCTCGGCCTCTGCATGTGAAGCATTTGAAGGAACTTGTCTTGATGGTCTCATCAGTTGGGGTAGATGATGATGAAGATATTGGCTTGAAGTTGCTCGTTGTAGTAGGATGACTTGAGGTTGTCGAAGATTTCTTGTAACTTGACTTGTCGACGTTGCTTGTAGAAGGCTTGGTTGAGGTAGACGGTGTTGGAGTCGTTGAAGCTTGGGTGTTGGAGAAACCATATGACTTGGATGAGAACTTGGCATACTTGAAGTCATCTTGCACTTGACTTTCCGCTTAGGTAGCTTGATGCACTAGCTCGATGAGGTTCGAGTATGGTTGGCAGTCGGCGATCTTCTTGATTGGATGATTGAGTCCATTCAAGAAACGTGCCATAGTTTGCTCATCATCTTCATTGGCTCATATCATTGCAATCTCCATTTCCTTGTACTACTCTTCAACGCTCTTGGTTCCTTGCTTGAGTAATTGGAGATTCTTGAATAGGTCACGGTTGTAGTAGGTAGGCATGAAGCATGCTCTCATGGCATCCTTCATTTGCGCCCAAGTAGTGATGGGTGGTTCACCTTTTGCCTCTCGGCGCTCAATGACTTGTTCCCACCAAATGAGGACATAGTCTTGGAACTCAAGGGATGCCATCGCAATCTTCTTCTCTTCTTCATAGTTGTGCAATCAGAAGATTTTGTCCACCTTCAATGCCCATGAAAGGTACTCTTCAGGATCATTGCTTCCATTGAACTTGGGCATGGTGAACTTTAGCTTGTCGTAGTGTTGCTCTTCATTGTATTCGGGTCGGGGATGATGACGTCCTTGACGAGGAGGATCGTCTCTCACAACTTGCTCTTGTCAGGGAGGATCTCCATTATCTTCTTGCTCTTGTTGAACTTGATGTTCTTGGCGAGCTTGTGGAGGAACTTGTCGAGCTTGACGTTGCACGCGAGCTTAATATATTCGTTCTTGAACTTCATCGTGAAGTGCTTCTTCATGTTCACGAGCTTGTCGGCCTCGGTTGGCTATGGCTCGACTTGATTCTCGGAGGGCACGTTGCGCCTCAAGTGCTTGACCTTCGCACAATTGTTGCTCTTGACGTTGTGCATTGGCATCTTGTGCTTCTTGGTGAAGACGCGCTCGCTCTTCCTCTTCGTGTCGGCATTTTCATTGCCGTTCTCGTGCTTGCGCAAATGTAGCTTGGTTTTGACGATGTCGTTGTTCTTCAGGGTTGTTGTTGTGTAGAGGGTTGCAGTTGCCTTGACGATCTTAGCGCTCGGCATGACAAAGAGTATTTGATGTCGGTGTACTTGAGCCGGAGATGTGTAATCAGAGTGTCGACTTGAGCGGCCCCGTCTTGATGAGGACGAAGTGGAAGAGGAGCGGTTGAGCAACAAATCACGAATCTCGTCCATTCTTGCGTCATTCTCTTGCTTGTGGTCGTCGAGCTTGTGGTCGAAGTAGTCTCTTGTACGTTGCTCGGAGAGTCGTAAGTCGGTGGCGAGGTTGTCGATGCATTCGCTCATTGCTTGTTGCTCTTGATGCAAATCACCTTGCGCACCAAAGAGGTGTCTCTTTGTGACGTAGGAGTTCATGTCGTCATCTTACCCGATGAAGAGTGGGTTGGTAGAAGTACTTGGCCTATCCATCATTCCAAGAGAAATATGTGAGTGGGAGAAAGAGAAGAACGTATACCAAATGTACCTTGACCAATGTTGAAGATGGATCAAAGATCACTCCAATGTGGAACAAGGAAATAGCACAATTGGTACCAATTCTTGTCAGTTTCTCACACCTACACAAGTAAAAGCTTATGATGGAGCTTGGTTAGGATGGTGGCACAAAATTTGATGCAATTGTTAGTGAGATTCAATAATGTTGGAAAAGATTCGCAAGTTTGCAAAGCAACAAGTAGACTGTCGGTGTCAAAACCGGCGGATCTTGGGTAGGGGGTCCCGAACTATGCGTCTAGGCCGGATGGTAACAGGAGGTAGGGGACACAAAGTTTTACCCAGGTTCGGGCCCTCTTGATGGAGGTAAAACCCTACGTCCTGCTTGATTAATATTGATGATATGGGTAGTACAAGAGTAGATCTACCACGAGATCAGAGAGGCTAAACCCTAGAAGCTAGCCTATGGTATGATTATATGTTGTGATTGTTGTCCTACGGACTAAAACCCTCCGGTTTATATAGACACCGGAGAGGGTTAGGGTTACACAAGTACAAAGGAGGAGATATCCATATCTGTATTGCCTAGCTTGCCTTCCACGCCAAGTAGAGTCCCATCCGGACACGAGATGAAGTCTTCAATCTTGTATCTTCATAGTCTAACAGTCCGGCCAATAGAGATAGTCCGGCTGTCCGGAGACCCCCTAATCCAGGACTCCCTCAGTAGCCCCTGAACCAGGCTTCAATGACGATGAGTCCGGCGCGCAGTATTGTCTTCGGCATTGCAAGGCGGGTTCCTTCTCCGAATACATCACAGAAGAATTTCAATACGAGGATAGTGTCCGACCCTGCAAAATAAGTTCCACATTCCACCGCAGAGAGAATAATATTTTCGCAGATCTAATTTGCTGGCTTGTTTTGGCGGCACGATGTTATGTCATGGCCCGGTGATTATTCGAACTGTTTCTGTTAACCAGCCCCACGCATAACGCGAGGCAGTTTTTCGACACGTCTTGTTAAAGCATATATCGTGTCCCCTTATTACGGGATTCTCATTAATGCGGTCGTGGGTAACCCAACCGTGTCTAGGACTCCTAGATTATAGGCAAGTCCCAAACGGCTACGGAGAGGACACTTGATATTCACCCTCTTTATAAGGGGACAAGGTTTTCGCTTTTTCCCTCTCGTGCTCAATCGAACCCTTCCCCCGCCTCGAGTTCTAACACCCAAAGCCCAGGTTAGGTGCTCCGGATCTTCAGTCATGTTCGGATCCAACCTTCAAGGCCGATGGATGCCCTCCTCCGTTACGGAAGAGGACATCAAGAAGTTGAGGGAGGCCAAATACCTGACCGCCGAGGTTTTGCATCGGCTGCCTGCTCGAGGGCAGATCGTCCCTACTCCCGAACCCAACGAGAACGTCGTGTTCGTCTCCCACTTCCTCCAAGGTCTAGGCCTCACTCTGGATCCCTTCGTCAGGGGTTTGATGTTCTATTACGGGCTAGATTTCCACGATCTAGCTCCATACTCCTTTCTCCACATCTCGACATTTATTGTCATGTGTGAGGCCTTCCTCCGTGTTACCCCTCACTTCGGCCTGTGGCTTAAGACCTTTGAAGTAAAGCCGAAGATGATCGAGGGGCAACATGCAGTGTGTGGAGGTGCATCAATAGGAAAGATGGCAGGAGCTCCATGGCCGAAAGGTTCCTTTCCAGAGGTGTCCGAATTATGGCAACGGGAGTGGTTTTACGTCACGGATCCTAGAAGTGCCAAGTGGGCGGCTGCCCCCGCTTTCCGCTCGGGCCCCCCACCACAACTGATGTCATGGATTAGCAGAGGTCTGAGCTGGGGTCCAACCAAGGACGTGCCTATGCTGCAAAGCCGCATCCGAGATCTCTTCGAGGGAGATTTTAATTTGGCTATGGTAATACAAGTTATGCTGGTTCGTCAAGTCCAGCCTTGCAAACGCCGGCCCCTTTGCTTGTGGGAGTTCAACCCAGAGGGACCGTGTGCCATTCAAAGTTTCCTTGGCCTGACGCACGAGGAGATGTACAAGTCATTCTTCGGACCTCAAGTAGAGTGTCCGAATATTACCGAGGATGTGGGCCTGAGCAGTAACCACGCCACCGAATCTGGCCGAACACACTGTCTTTTATTCATCACGAAGTTATTTCTGAGAGTTTGCTTTTTGACCAGGACTGGCTAACAAAGGTGAAGATGATTCAGTGTTTGGCCCCCCTCCCTGAGGGTTTCAAAAATTCGGTATTGGAAAAGATGCTCGAGGTCGCACCTTGCTCGGAGCCCTCGAAGGAAGATACCGGGGGGGATAATACGGGCAGACGCAGGCCCCCATCGCTGCCCGTTCCAACCGAGGGAATGAGCGTCTCCACGAAGCAGGACAACCGGGGGAGGAAAAGGACTGCTTCCGAGGATCCGGAAGCCGAAGCCTCCAAACGGGAGAAGAAGTCTCCCAGAGAGGGTCCCGTCTCGGGGGGTGCTTTTGCCGCACAAAGTCCGCGGGGGGATCAGCCCTCCAACGAGTTGTAAGTGATCCAAAGTACTTTAATAGTAAAGGTATGCTATCTTTTTTTTCTGATAAAATAACCACCGCATATATCTTGCAGTTCGGGCCTTAGCCCCTCTCACATGAGCTCGTCTTCGGGGGATCTTCTTCTAGAGATGATGGAGAGCGAAACACCTCCCCCGGACTCCTCCGCTCAAGAAGCGTGCGACCCCGAAGTGTCGTCATGGAGGGCCTCTCCGGATCCGGTGAGGCCAGAAGATAAACCCATATACCCCCGAAGTCCCCAGTGTCCGGCTCCCGAAGAGAGCAGACAAAAGAGTCCGACACCGTCTAGTGTGCGGTCGGACGTTCTGAGGGAGTTGGTGGGGCGAGCGGCTATCTCAGAAGAACACCGTATGCTGATGGGTACGGTGATGGAGAGAATCTCGTCCGCCGAAAGCGGATTACATGAAGCCTTTATGAGTCTACTGACAGGCTTTGATGTACATGAGATAATATTTGATAGTAATGCACATGTTAGGTGTGCCCTGTGTAGATAGTAGCCCCTGAGACTCTGGTTGTCGTCGAGAATGGCGGTGAACAGAGAATCATATTCTCAAGCAATAACCAGACTGCCCCTATATGCAGGTGGTGGAAGCTCCGGTGGCTAGCCGGACTAGTGAGTTTGCCAAATTAAAACGGCAACTGGATGCGGTAGACGCCGACATCGAGCTTGTTAACAAGAGGCTTGACGAGGCACATGGTAAGTGTTATTATCTGGTGAACGCCACATAGTAAGAGCAGCATGATGCTAGTATCTTTAATATGTTGTGACTGCAGATGGAGCTGCCACCGTGGAAACCTTGCGGGCAGAACTTGCCCGAGCCAAGGAACAAGCGAGGATTAGTAATGCCGCTGCTTTGAAGGCGGCCGAAGAGTTGAAAGTCGAGAAGGACGCACATTGCAAGAGCCAAGAGAAGATGGCCAAGATGGCCGTAGAGTTAAAAGACACTGCCGACCGTTGTCGGGTCCTTGAAAAAGAAAACCGAGCGAAGGCAACGGACCTTGAGAAGGCCACGGCGGTGGACAAAGACACCCGTTCTGCTATGAGAGCAAAGAAGGAGGAGCTGCGGGAAGCCGGGGATATTGCGGATGGGAAACCCTTTATGTTACAGAGGAAGTTCGGAGATCCACGGTATGCCCCTCTGGATCGGCTGTGGAGTTCGGCAGATGCGTATATGGATTTAGCGGTGAGCGCTGCCGATGCGGCCAAGTACTTCCAAGGTCAGATAGATCGTGAAGTGGACAAGTTGTTCTGGTCGCAATTCCACATTCCAGAGTGTCCACTTTCATTGACTGACCAGCTAGCCGAATGGGCCGAACTGAATAGGTTTTCCGGACTCGCCATGAGGTCTGTTGTGGATCAGCTATGGCCAGAAAAGCCAAAGCCGAACAGCTATTTCAGCTTAGTGTAGCAGTTCCTTGGTGCGGTGCCGCGCATTAATGTGATGAAGAGGTCGGCGTGCATAGAAGGCTCGCAGATGGCCCTTTCCCGTGTTAAAGCATACTGGGCGGAGATGGACGCTACCACTGTTGTGGCGCAGGGTTCGGCCATAGGCTGAGTGGCTGCCGAGCACTATTTCGAGGAGGTTCTCGAGGGTGCTCATTTGATAGAGGCCCGGTGCTTGAAGAATATTATGTTTGAGTGATATGTATTCTCATTGTAAGCACAATGCTTTTATGAAGTTTTTATAAGGCTATGTTTATACTTTTGCCTGAAAGTAGTATGATGCCTCCTGTGCGGCCGTTTATGTATACATGTGTATAACCTGAAATATTGCAGCCGTCGGCTTCAACCCCACGCATATAATGCAGAGGTGCTCGCAAAAAACGTGTGTTCACACTTAACCCAACGTCTTGGTCCTATTAAGGAGGTGGTAGCGTAGCGAGCGAGGCAACCGGACTATAATGCTTTAACACTTTCACTTAGCCATAGGAGTTTGACAGTGGGGCTACTAGATAGCCCCTGGTGGCTCCGCACTCTCCCGATCGCGGGGTGCGTACATGCCTGGCCGGAAAACGGCCCTTCGTTAAGGCGGAGGAATTCTAACATTCCGATAGGTCATCGAGTGGTTGACTAGTCTCACGCTATATCATGATAGTCAGTTTTCGGCTTTCTCTACTGAGGTGCTCGTCCGGATGAACCAGGGCACAATCGCAGTAGTTCTCCTGGTGCTACCTTAGCCGGTAAAGCGGAACGTAAGGCACCAAAACACAGGAGCCGGGCAAACCCAACATTGACCAAAGACAATGATTCGGAGCTGATGCATATAAGGCCAAACTCGCGATGCCGAACACTCCCTAAGGTATTCGGTCTTTATGGTATAAACTGGGCCTAAATAGTGCCCTTCGTAAGAAGCCCCTTGTGTCCAGTTACGTGCATTATTCTGACGTGGCCACATGCCAAGACGTCAGCATCCTTCTCAACTGTGATGAGAATTCGGTGGGTATGTATCAACAAGAGACAGTAAAAAAGGTTTACGCGGGGTCTTAATCTAAAAAGAATCCTTGGAGCGGGTCCCTGCTGCACGTCTGTGAAGGAAATATGCCCTAGAGGCAATAATAAAGTTATTATTTATTTCCTTATTTCATGATAAATGTTTATTATTCATGCTATAATTGTATTAACAGGAAACATAATACATGTGTGAATACATAGACAAACAGAGTGTCACTAGTATGCCTCTACTTGACTAGCTCGTTAATCAAAGATGGTTATGTTTCCTAACCATAGACAAAGAGTTGTTATTTGATTAACGGGATCACATCATTAAGTGAATGATCTGATTGACATGACCCATTCCATTAGCTTAGCACCCGATCGTTTAGTATGTTGCTATTGCTTTCTTCATGACTTATACATGTTCCTATAACTATGAGATTATGCAACTCCCATTTACCGAAGGAACACTTTGGGTGCTACCAAACGTCACAACGTAACTAGGTGATTATAAAGGAGTACTACAGGTGTCTCCAAAGGTACATGTTGGGTTGGCGTATTTCGAGATTAGGTTTTGTCACTCCGATTGTCGGAGAGGTATCTCTGGGCCCTCTCGGTAATGCACATCACTTAAGCCTTGCAAGCATTGCAACTAATGAGTTAGTTGCGGGATGATGTATTACAGAACGAGTAAAGAGACTTGCCGGCAACGAGATTGAACTAGGTATTGGAATACCGACGATCGAATCTCGGGCAAGTAACATACCGATGACAAAGGGAACGACGTATGTTGTTATGCGGTCTGACCGATAAAGATCTTCGTAGAATATGTAGGAGCCAATATGGGCATCCAGGTCCCGCTATTGGTTATTGACCGGAGACGTGTCTCGGTCATGTCTACATTGTTCTCGAACCCGTAGGGTCCGCACGCTTAAGGTTACGATGACAGTTATATTATGAGTTTATGCATTTTGATGTACCGAAGGTTGTTCGGAGTCCCGGATGTGATCACGGACATGACGAGGAGTCTCGAAATGGTCGAGACATAAAGATTGATATATTGGAAGCCTATGTTTGGATATCGGAAGTGTTCCGGGTGAAATCGGGATTTTACCGGAGTACCGGGAGGTTACCGGAACCCCCCGGGAGCTATATGGGCCATGATGGGCCTTAGTGGAAAGGAGAAGAGGCAACCCCTCATGGGCCGCGCGCCCCTCCCCTCCCTTGGTCCGAATAGGACAAGGAGAGGGGGCCGGCCCCTCTCTCTCTTTTCCCCCCTCCGCGAATCCTATTCCAACTAGGATTGGGGGGGGGGGGGAATCCTACTCTCAGAGGGAGTAGGACTCTCCTGGCGCGCCCTATGTGGCCGGCCAGCCTCCCCCCCTTTAGTCCTTTATATACTAAGGCAGAGGAACCCTAGAGACACACAAGTTGATCCACGTGATCTTTTCCTTAGCCGTGTGCGGCGCCCCCAGCCACCATAGTCCTCGATAATATTGTAGCGGAGTTTAGGCGAAGCCCTGCTGCAATAGTACATCAAGATCGTCACCACGCCGTCGTGCTGACGGAACTCTTCCCCGACACTTTGCTGGATCGGAGGCCGGGGATCGTCATCGAGCTGAACGTGTGCTAAAACTCGGAGGTGCCGTAGTTTCGGTGCTTGATCGGTCGGGCCGTGAAGACGTACGACTACATCAACCAAACGCTTCCGTTGTCGATCTACTAGGTATGTAGATCACACTCCCCCCTCTCGTTGCTATGCATCACATGATCTTGCGTGTGCATAGGAATTTTTTTGAAATTACTACGTTCCCCAACAGTGGTATCAGAGCCTAGGTTTTATATGTTGATGTCATATGCATGAGTAGAACACAAGTGAGTTGTGGGTGATATAAGTCATACTGCTTACCAGCATGTCATATTTTGGTTCGGCGGTATTGTTGGATGAAGCGGCCCAGACCGACATTACGCGTACACTTACGCGAGACCGGTTCTCCCGACGTGCTTTGCACAGAGGTGGCTTGTGGGTGACAGTTTCTCCAACTTTAGTTGAACTGAGTGTGGCTACGCCCGATCCTTGTGAAGGTTAAAACAGCACCAACTTGACAAACTATCGTTGTGGTTTTGATGCGTAGGTAAGATTGGTTCTTGCTTAAGCCCGTAGCAGCCACGTAAAACTTGCAACAACAAAGTAGAGGACGTCTAACTTGTTTTTGCAGGGCATGTTGTGATGTGATATGGTCAAGACATGATGCTGATTTTTATTGTATGAGATGATCATGTTTTGTAACCGAGTCATCGGCAACTGGCAGGAGCCATATGGTTGTCGCTTTATTGTATGCAATGCAATCGCGATGTAATGCTTTACTTTATCACTAAACGGTAGCGATAGTCGTGGAAGCACAAGCTTGGCGAGACGACAACGATGCTACGATGGAGATCAAGGTGTCACGCTGGTGACGATGGTGATCACGATGATGCTTCGGAGATGGAGATCACAAGCACAAGATGATGATGGCCATATCATATCACTTATATTGATTGCATGTGATGTTTATCTTTTATGCATCTTATCTTGCTTTGATTGACGGTAGCATTATAAGATGATCTCTCACTAATTATCAAGAAGTGTTCTCCCTAAGTATGCACCATTGCGAAAGTTCTTCGTGCTGAGACACCACGTGATGATCGGGTGTGATAGGTTCTACGTTCAAATACAACGGGTGCAAAACAGTTGCACACGCGGAATACTCAGGTTATACTTGACGAGCCAAGCATATACAGATATGGCCTCGGAACACGGAGACCGAAAGGTCGAGCGTGAATCATATAGTAGATATGATCAACATAGTGATGTTCACCAATGAAACTACTCCATCTCACGTGATGATCGGACATAGTTTAGTTGATTTGGACCACGTGATCACTTAGAGGATTAGAGGGATGTCTATCTAAGTGGGAGTTCTTAAGTAATATGATTAAATTGAACTTAAATTTATCATGAACTTAGTCCTGGTAGTATTTTGCAAATTATGTTGTAGATCAATAGCTCGCGTTGTTGCTTCCCTGTGTTTATTTTGATATGTTCCTAGAGAAAATTGTGTTGAAAGATGTTAGTAGCAATGATGCGGATTGGATCCGTAATCTGAGGTTTATCCTCATTGCTGCACAGAAGAATTATGTCCTTGATGCACCGCTAGGTGACAGACCTATTGCAGGAGCAGATGCTGACGTTATGAACGTTTGGCTAGCTCAATATGATGACTACTTGATAGTTTAGTGCACCATGCTTAATGGCTTAGAATCAGGACTTCAAAGACGTTTTGAACGTCATGGAGCATATGAGATGTTCCAGGAGTTGAAGTTAATATTTCAAGCAAATACCTGAGTTGAGAGATATGAAGTCTCCAACAAGTTCTATAGCTAAAAGATGGAGGAGAATCGCTCAACTAGTGAGCATGTGCCCAGATTGTCTGAGTACTACAATCGCTTGAATCAAGTGGGGGTTAATCTTCCAGATAAGATAGTGATTGACAAAATTCTCTAGTCACCATCACCAAGTTAGTAGAACTTCGTGATGAACTATAATATGCAAGGGATGACAAAAATAATTCCCAAGCTCTTCGTGATGCTAAAATCGACGAAGGTAGAAATCAAGAAAAACATCAAGTGTTGATGGTTAACAAGACCACTAGTTTCAAGAAAAGGGCAAAGGGAAGAAGGGGAACTTCAAGAAGAACGGCAAGCAAGTTGCTGCTCAAGTGAAGAAGCCCAAGTCTGGTCCTAAGCCTGAGACTAAGTGCTTATACTGCAAAGGGACTGGTCACTAGAAGCGGAACTACCCCAAGTGATTGGCGGATAAGAAGGATGGCAAATTGAACATAAGTATATTTGATATACATCTTATTGATGTGTACTTTACTAGTGTTTATAGCAACCCCTCAGTATTTGATACTAGTTCAGTTGCTAAGATTAGTAACTCGAAACGGGAGTTGCAGAATAAAAAAAGACTAGTTAAGGGTGAAGTAACGATGTGTGGTGGAAGTGGTTCCAAGATTGATATGATCATCATCGCACACTCCCTATAATTTCGGGATTAGTGTTGAACCTAAATAAGTGTTATTTGGTGTTTGCGTTCAGCATGAATATGATTTAATCATGTTTATTGTAATACGGTTATTCATTTAAGTAAGAGAATAAATTGTTGTTCTGTTTACATGAATAAAACCTTATATGGTTACACACCCAATGAAAATAGTTCGTTGGATCTCGATCATAGTGATACACATAATCATAATATTGAAACCAAAAGATGCAAAGTTAATAATGATAGTGCAACTTATTTGTGGCACTGCCGTTTAGGTCATATTGGTGCAAAGCGCATGAAGAAACTCCATGCTGATGGGCTTTTGGAATCACTTGATTATGAATCAGTTGATGCTTGCGAACCATGCCTCATGGGCAAGATGACTAAGACTCTGTTCTTCGGAACAATGGAGCGAGCAACAGATTTGTTGGAAATCATACATACTGATGTATGGGGTCCGATGAATATTGAGGCTCGCGATAGGTATCATTATTTTCTGATCTTCACAGATGATTTGAGCAGATATGAGTATATCTACTTGATGAAACATAAGTCTGAAACATTTGAAAAGTTCAAAGAATTTCAGAGTGAAGTGAAAAATCATCGTAACAAGAAAATAAAGTTTCTACGATCTGATCGTAGAGAAGAGTATTTGAGTTACGAGTTTGGCTTTCAGTTAAAAACAATGTGAAATAGTTTCACTACTCACGCCACCTGGAACACCACAATGTAATGGTGTGTCCGAACGTCATAACCGTACTTTATTAGATATGGTGCGATCTATGATGTCTCTTACCGATCTACCACTATCGTTTTGGGGTTATGCATTAGAGACAGCTGCATTCACGTTAAATAGGGCACCATCTAAATCCGTTGAGACGACACCGTATGAACTATGGTTTGGCAAGAAACCTAAGCTGTTGTTTCTTAAAGTTTGAGGTTGCAATGCTTATGTGAAAAAGTTTCAACCTGATAAGCTCAAACCCAAATCGGAGAAATGTGTCTTCATAGGATATCCAAAGGAAACTATTGGATACACCTTCTATCACAGATCCGAAGGCAAGACTTTTGTTGCTAAATTCGGAAACTTTCTAGAGAAGGAGTTTCTCTCGAAAGAAGTGAGTGGGAGGAAAGTAGAAAACTTGATAAGGTAATTGTACCTTCTCCCTTATTGGAAAGTAGTTCATCACAGAAATCTGTTCTTGTGACTACTACACCAACTAGTGAGGAAGATAATGATGATGATCATGTAACTTCAGATCAAGTTACTACCGAATCTCATAGGTAAACCAGAGTAAGATCCGCACCAGAGTGGTACGGTAATCCTGTTCTGGAAGTCATGTTACTAGACCATGACGAACTTGCGAACTATGAGGAAGTGATGATGAGCCCAGATTCCGCGAAATGGTTTGAGGCCATGAAATCTGAGATATGATCCATGTATGAGAACAAAGTATGGACTTTGATGGATTTGCCCGATGATCGGCAAGCCATAGAAAATAAATGGATCTTCAAGAGGAAGACGGATGCTGATAGTAGTGTTACTATCTACAAAGCTAGAATTGTCGCAAAAGGTTTTCGACAAGTTCAAGGTGTTGACTATGATGAGATTTTCTCACTCGTATCTATGCTTAAGTCTGTCCGAATCATGTTAGCAATTGCCGCATTTTATGAAATCTGGCAAATGGATAAACAAAACTGCATTCCTTAATGGATTTACTAAAGAAGAGTTGTATACGATGCAACTAGAAGGTTTTGTCGATCGTAAAGGTGTTAACTAAATATGCAAGCTCCAGCGATCCATCTATGGACTGGTGCAAGAATCTCGGAGTTGGAATACACGCTTTGATAAGTTGATCAAAGCATATAGTTTTATACAGACTTGTGGTGAAGCCTGTATTTAGAAGAAAGTGAGTGGGAGCACTACATCATTTCTGATAAGTATATGTGTATGACATATTGTTGATCGGAAATAATGTAGAATTATTCTGCAAAGCATAAAGGAGTTTTTCAAAGAAAGACCTCGGTAAAGCTGCTTACATATTGAGTATCAAGATCTATAGAGATAGATCAAGACGCTTGATAAGTTTTTTCAATAAATACATACCTTGACAAGATTTTGAAGTAGTTCAAAATGGAACAGTCAAAGAAAGAGTTTCTTGCCTATGTTACAAGGTGTGAAATTGAGTAAGACTCAAAGCCCGACCACGGCAGAAGATAGAAAGAGAATGAATATCATTCCCTATGCCTTGGTCATAGGTTCTATAAAGTATGCCATGCTGTATACCAGATCTATTGTATGCCCTACCACTGAGTTTGGCAAGGGAGTACGATAGTGATCTAGGAGTAGATCACTGGACAGCGGTCAAAATTATCCTTAGTGGAATAAGGATATGTTTCTCGATTATGGACGTGACAAAAAGGGTTCGTCGTAAAGGGTTACGTCGATGCAAGTTTTTGACACTGATCTAGAAGACTCTAAGTCTCGGTCTAGATACATATTGAAAGTGGGAGCAATTAGCTAGAGTAGCTCCAAGCAGAGCATTGTTGACATAGAAATTTGCAAAATACATGCGGATCTGAATGTGGCAGACCCGTTGACTAAGATTCTCTCACAAGCAAAACATGATCACACCTTAGTACTCTTTGGGTGTTAATCACATAGCAATGTGAACTAGATTACTGAATCTAGTAAACCCTTTGGGTATTGGTCACATGGCGATGTGAACTATGGGTGTTAATCACATGATGATGTGAACTATCGAAGTTAATCACATGGTGATGTGATCTAGATTATTGACTCTAGTGCAAGTGGGAGACTGAAGGAAATATGCCCTAGAGGCAATAATAAAGTTATTATTTATTTCCTTATTTCATGATAAATGTTTATTATTCATGCTATAATTGTATTAACAGGAAACATAATACATGTGTGAATATAGAGACAAACAGAGTGTCACTAGTATGCCTCTACTTGACTAGCTCGTTAATCAAAGATGGTTATGTTTCCTAACCATAGACAAAGAGTTGTTATTTGATTAACGGGATCACATCATTAAGTGAATGATCTGATTGACATGACCCATTCCATTAGCTTAGCACCCGATCGTTTAGTATGTTGCTATTGCTTTCTTCATGACTTATACATGTTCCTATAACTATGAGATTATGCAACTCCCGTTTACCGGAGGAACACTTTGGGTGCTACCAAATGTCACAACGTAACTGGGTGATTATAAAGGAGTACTACAGGTGTCTCCAAAGGTACATGTTGGGTTGGCGTATTTCGAGATTAGGTTTTGTCACTCCGATTGTCGGAGAGGTATCTCTGGGCCCTCTCGGTAATGCACATCACTTAAGCCTTGCAAGCATTGCAACTAATGAGTTAGTTGCAGGATGATGTATTATAGAACGAGTAAAGAGACTTGCCGACAACGAGATTGAACTAGGTATTGGAATACCGACGGTCGAATCTCGGGCAAGTAACATACCGATGACAAAGGGAACGATGTATGTTGTTATGCGGTCTGACCGATAAAGATCTTCGTAGAATATGTAGGAGCCAATATGGGCATCCAGGTCCCGCTATTGGTTATTGACCTGAGACGTGTCTCGGTCATGTCTACATTGTTCTCGAACCCGTAGGGTCCGCACGCTTAAGGTTACGATGACAGTTATATTATGAGTTTATGCATTTTTGATGTACCGAAGGTTGTTCGGAGCCCCGGATGTGATCACGGACATGATGAGGAGTCTCAAAATGGTCGAGGCATAAAGATTGATATATTGGAAGCCTATGTTTGGATATCGGAAGTGTTCCGGGTGAAACCAGGATTTTACCGGAGTACCGGGAGGTTACCGGAACCCCCCGGGAGCTATATGGGCCATGATGGGCCTTAGTGGAAAGGAGAAGAGGCAGCCCCTCATGGGCCGCGCGCCCCTCCCCTCCCTTGGTCCGAATAGGACAAGGAGAGGGGGCCGGCCCCTCTCTCTCTCTTTTTCCCCCTCCGCGAATCCTATTCCAACTAGGATTGGGGGGGAATCCTACTCCCAGAGGGAGTAGGACTCTCCTGGCGCGCCCTATGTGGCCGGCCAGCCTCCCCCCTTTAGTCCTTTATATACTGAGGCAGGGGCACCCCAGAGACACACAAGTTGATCCACGTGATCTTTTCCTTAGCCGTGTGCGGCGCCCCCAGCCACCATAGTCCTCGATAATATTGTAGCGGAGTTTAGGCGAAGCCCTGCTGCAGTAGTACATCAAGATCGTCACCACGCTGTCGTGCTGACGGAACTCTTCCCCGACACTTTGCTGGATCGGAGGCCGGGGATCGTCATCGAGCTGAACGTGTGCTAAAACTCGGAGGTGCCATAGTTTCGGTGCTTGATCGGTCGGGCCGTGAAGACGTACGACTACATCAACCAAACGCTTCCGTTGTCGATCTACTAGGTATGTAGATCACACTCCCCCCTCTCGTTGCTATGCATCACATGATCTTGCGTGTGCGTAGGAATTTTATTGAAATTACTATGTTCCCCAATAGTCTGCGCATGTGTCTCTGTTGTGCCGTATCCTGGACGGGTGTAGCACGATGATCATCTGTAAAACAGAGGAACTTAGGTAAAAAAGTTGTCGTGCGAAAAGATAGTTTTTAAAGACACCATATATAATTCAAGATGAGTAAAAATTGCCACTTATCTGTGCGCGTTGAGCCCCTTGTATTTGTAATAGGGGTGTGACCATTGATCCAGTATAAATTACATATAGCGGCGCCGGACTCGACTAACCGTGTCCGAGGTCTTGAAGACCTGTTAAATGCTTTATTTGGTGAGGGCGTTTTTAGTGTGCGGCTGCCAAGGCAGCCGCATGCTCTTCGGTGCGCAAAGATCGCTTAATACTTCTGTTTACTGTAATGATGCCACGTGGACCGGGCATCTTGAGTGTGAGGGAAGCGTAGTGCGGTATTGCATTAAAGCGAGCGAAAGCTTCGCGTCCGAGTAGTGCTTGATAGCCACTTTGGAACGGAGCGATGTGGAAGGTTAAATGTTCGTTACGGATGTTATCGGGGAAGCCGAATATAAATTTTAGTAGCAGGGAGCCCGTGCAATGAGCCCCTGGGCTTGGCGTTACTCCTTTAAAGGTAGTATTTCTATGGCAAATTTTTGTTGGGTCTATCCCCATTTCGCGGATTGTATCCTGATATATCAGGTTTAGACTGCTGCCACCGTCCATCAGGACTCGTGTGAAGTGGTATCCGTCAATTATTGGGTCTAATACCAGGGCAGCCCATCCTGCACGCCGGATACTTGCTGAGTAATCACGATGGTCGAAAGTGATCGGTTGAGACGACCAATGGCAGGACTCTGCGGTGATAGGCCCTTGGGCATATTTTTCTGGGAGTGCCATTTTTTCTCTTCCCTTGATTACGTGTAACACGTTTACTGTTTTGACTTCTGGGGGAAATTTCTTTTGTTCCCCAGTGTCTTGCTTGAGAGGCTCATCCTCGTCTTCGCTTGGTGTATCCTCCCCCTTGTGTACGGCGTTCAGCTTGCCGGACTGCTTGAAGACCCAACATTCTCTGTGGGTATGATTAGCAGGTTTACCAGGAGTGCTATGCATCTGACATATTTGGTCCAGAATTTTGTTTAGGCTGGACAGTTCATCTCTGGCGCCTTTAGAGGGCGGCTTTTGCTGACCTGGCCGAGAGCTTTTGAATCCAGCGTTTACTGCCGTGCTCTTCGTGTTGTCTTCTTTATTCCGGCGTTTGTTATTGCTGTTGCGCCGTGATTTCCCATTTCCATCTCTAACTTCAGATGTACTGGGGTCGCTGGTGCTGCATCTGGCTAGCCAGCTGTCCTCACCCGCACAAAAGCGGGTCATGAGGCTTGTTAATGCTGCCATTGTTCTCGGCTTTTCTTGGCCGAGGTGTCTGGCAAGCCATTCATCACGGACGCTATGCTTAAAAGCTGCCAAGGCTTCAGCGTCCGGACAGTCGACAATTTGGTTCTTTTTAGTAAGAAACATGTTCCAAAGTTTTTGGGCTGACTCTCCGGGCTGCTGAGTTATATGACTCAAATCGTCCGTGTCCGGAGGTCGGACATAAGTCCCTTGAAAATTTGCCCGAAAAGCGTCTTCGAGCTCTTCCCAGCTTCCAATGGAGTTTTCGAGGAGGCCTTTAAGACAGTGACGAGCTGGCCCTTTGAGCTTGAGGGGTAAGTACTTGATGGCGTGGAGATCATCTCCTCGAGCCATATGGATATGGAGGATATAGTCCTCAATCCAGACCCCAGGGTCTATTGTTCCATCGTATGCCTCTATGTTTACGGGTTTGAATCCCTCTGGAAATTCATGGTCCAGCACCTCATCGATGAAACATAGGGGGTGTGCGGCACCCCTGTATCTGGGTGTACCGCGTTGTTCGGATGTTTGTTGTGTTACATTGTATGCTGGGGCGTGTTTGCGTGGTCCATAGATGGATCTGGTTGCACTGTCCTTTTGGTGCGAGCCCTCGCGTGGATCGCATATTGTCTTGTGAGTGGCATTGTTTGCCGCTCTATGTTGGCCGTGAGGTCGTCTATCCGGCCAGGTGGCTGTTTTGATTTTTGGTTGTGGGGGGTCTGAGGCCTCCTCATCGAATTCAGGTAGCAACTTCCGCTTTGGGTAGCTCTTGGTGGGGCGATTGTCGCCGTACTTTGCTGCTGTGTTGAGTACTTTACTCCATCTGATTTGGAGTGTGTCCTGCGTAGCCTTGAGCCTTTGCTTCTGCTTTTTCAGACTCCTCGCGGTGGCAACAAGCCTTTGACGGACATTCTGCTGCTCTGGGTGCCTGTCCGGCGTTATGTCGTCCAGACTATTATCTTTGACAGAATTGGTTTGTTCGGTTTGATTCCCCGTATTGCCGTGGTCCGGCAGTGGTTCGCCCTGCTCCAACGCTGGGTCTGTATGATCGTTATTTCTGCTGAGGCGGGATTTGGGGTGGCGCTTGCGTCGCCGCTTTGACTGCTTCTCGAGGGAACAAGCCTTCAGTGTGTCCTTCCGTTCCTCGTCGTCGTCTTCTTTTGGTGTGTCCACCATGTATATGTCATATGATGAAGTGGACGTCCAGCACCCTGTGGGCGGTGGTTCCTCTTCGCCTCCTGCATCGTCGTCCATACCGTCGATGTCTTCGGAGTCGAAGTCGAGCATGTCGGTTGAGTCATCGACAGTGGCTATTAAGTGGGTGGTGGGTGGGCGTCGAATTTCTTCGTCGTCCGCATCCCAATCCTGTTGGCCATAATCCGGCTAGGGCTCTCCTGCAAAGAGAGAGACCTTAGTGAATTCAGAATGTCGCCGAAGGGCGAGTGCTGAAAGATATCCGCGGCGGTGAATTCCATGATCGGCGCCCAATCGGATTCGATTGGCAGAGGCGCGGATGGTTCGGAGTCCGGGAAAGAGTCCGGCACCTTGGAGTCACAGCTGCGCAGAGGATTATGCTGGTGTTTGGCTCGATCGCCGTCGAGACTGCAGCCCCTGAGGCGGTGTCTAGCCACCCGTCCTCGATTGGCGCAGTTGGCTCCGAGCTAAGGGTCGGAGCTGATGTGGGCGGGGCCTCTGGGGTACTGTTCGGCGGCAGAGCTAGGTCATACCCATCGCGATAGTCCGGTGCGCCCGGCTGTGGCTCGAATCCGTCGAAGATCAAGTCTCCGCGGATGTCGGCCGTGTAGTTCAAACTTCCAAATCTGACCTGATGGCCAGGGGCGTAGCTTTCAATCTGCTCCATATGGCCAAGCGAATTAGCCCGCAGTGCAAAGCCGCCGAATACAAAGATCTGTCCGGGGAGAAAAGTCTCACCCCGAACCGCATCGCCATCGATGATAGTAGGAGCCATCAAGCCTAACGGCGACAACACAGAGGAACTCTCAATGAAAGTACCAATGTCGGTGTCAAAACCAGCGGATCTCAGGTAGGGGGTCCCGAACTATGCGTCTAGGCCGGATGGTAACAGGAGGCAGGGGACACGAAGTTTTACCCAGGTTCGGGCCCTCTTGATGGAGGTAAAACCCTACGTCTTGCTTGATTAATATTGATGATATGGGTAGTACAAGAGTAGATCTACCACGAGATCAAAGAGGCTAAACCCTAGAAGCTAGCCTATGGTATGATTGTATGTTGTGATTGTTGTCCTACGGACTAAAACCCTCCGGTTTATATAGACACTAGAGAGGGTTAGGGTTACACAAGGTCGGTTACAAAGGAGGAGATATCCATATCCGTATTGCCTAGCTTGCCTTCCACGCCAAGTAGAGTCCCATCCGGACACGAGACAAAGTCTTCAATCTTGTATCTTCATAGTCTAACAGTCCGGCCAATGGAGATAGTCCGGCTATCCGGAGACCCCCTAATCCAGGACTCCCTCATAGACCAATAGCAAAATAAGGTACACGGAAACACACACGCAAAGAGATAAGTGGGGTCGTGCAACCAAGGATGAGCCAAAATGTGGAATCCACAAAAATGCTCTTATTGCACAACACTAGAAAGACGCTAGCACGATTGCACAATAGGCGGATACGAAGACTTGTGCACAACATACTAAGCAAAAATGCAACGACTTCTATCCCAAGTATGCTCTATGTATGGTGTTTCGATGGTATGATCCAAGATGATCTAGTATGACAATCTTAATGTTGTATGATGCTATGGTTCTTGCTTAAAAGCTCTTTGCTTATCTTCCCCTTTTTGCTTAAAATCTTGTTTGAGCTCTTTTCTCATGCAATGCTTCACGAACCAAGATAGCAATTGTGTATGCGATGACAACTTTGTGACACAAGAGATGATACCAAGATATGCACCAATGATATATGTATGCTATGGGAAGTATGATCACTAATGTGCACAAGTCACGTTGCCGACAATACTCAAAGGCTAGTCTCGATGGGTAAGCGATGCAAATGAGTAAGGCTATGATGGCTATCAATGTAATGGCAACAATGATATATCACTATACCAAGATGAGTTTACCGCTTGATGTTGGTTGTTTGTAAGCAAGAAATGGTTGACGGTGTCAAAAATGGTGAAGTGGTCGTTGTCGATGACGCGCCCGTGGCGAAGATGAGCAGCGGCGATGTTGATGTCGAACTGTACCTAAGTAGCCGAAACACAATAGGACACGGAACCGCAACTCAAATTCTCAAAGCAAAACGGGACAAAATTGTCGGAGTTGGTAACGGTAAGCGATGGTGGTGTATGTGGTATATGGTGGTGCTATGCGGAAGTGTATGTGGGCACCAAAATAAAATTTGGCGAAATTTGGACGGAAAACGGGGCGGTGGATGGAAGTGATGCTGCCAGGGGCCAGATGTCCAGGCTTCATGGCCGGATGTCCGGGCTGTCGGGCCGGATGTCCAGGCTCTGATCCATGGACGAACTCGATGAACTTCGCGTGGAGAGGTCAAATCCGGGCAAAATTCGGGGAAATTTGTGGATGGAAATTGGGGAAAAGTTGATGGAAAGCTAGATCTACCTGCAACACTTGAAATCTGCGGATCAAATCCAACAAAACTTCATCACACCAACAAATCACACAAAACAATTTGGGGCTATTTTTGTGGGGAATTTTCGAATTAGGGAGAAAATCAACAAAACAAGGCTAGAAAACACAACAGGGAGGCTCCGAAATCGTGATCAACGTGGCTCTAGATACCAAGATGATGTAGGGTGGAACCCTAGATGGTCGATCTTTCACGAAAGGAGAGGATCCCGCGAAGAACACGAGGAACACAAGGGGGAAAACACAAAGGGAAACACAAGAGAAACACTCAAACCAACTAGATCCGGTCACACATGTGCTAGATCCATGAACACAAAAGGAGATACAAGATCCACGATCAACAAGGGACGATACAAATGGTAACCGGTCTTCTCCGTGAGGAGGTCTTGATGGGGCCACCCAAGAGGGGGTCTTGAATCCAAGATGGATCTTCTATGTAGAGGGGTCACGGTCTCTCTCAAGGAGTAGATCCGATATGGATGAGCGAGGCTCTATCTCTCAAATGAGCTATCACAACGCTAACCCTAAAACGTAGGTAGGAGAAGAGTATATATAGTCTAGGTGAGCGAAGGGGTACACAGGCCTCGGGCCCTTACACTGTGCGCAGACAGGGGAGGCTGAACGTCCGGGCGTCAGGCCGGATGTCTGGGCTTTCACGCGGGGCCGGATGTCCAGGCTGGAGAAGCTAGCCTTGTTGCTCTCGGGTTCGGTGGTGTCCGGATATCCGGGCTAGAGGCCGGATTTCTGGGAGCTTGGGAAGGGCCGGATGTCCGGGTTGGCGGGGCCGGATGTTCGGGGCCTGTAGATGCCTGGCGGTTTAAAAGAAATACCTTCCCGCATAAGATAAAGCTTCTTGGCAAGAGTTCTCAGATAAGCCTCTGTGTCATTCCTCTTGTGGACCGCAGACTCCAGCTTTTCATTCAGGGTAATTTTGTCCTTCTTCAGACGACTCACCTCTCGGTTAGACTCGTTGAGACAGGACTTTAGCTTGGTCACCTCCCCTTCCAGTGCTTCGACTGAAGCCAGCTTCTGGTCTGCAAGGGCAGTTTTGTCTTGGGATTCCTTTTGTGCTGCGGCGAGGTCCGAGTCCTTCTTCTCCAGAGCCAACTTCATTTTCTCTGCAAAAGAAGCAATCGGATCAGACAAGAGCTCGAAGAAATGTTTTAAAAAGACAGTCGACAGGCAGTTACCTTCCATACCAGAAGCTTCGTCTTGAGCTTTCTTCAGATTCTGCTGGGCCAACTCCAAGTCGAGGTTGAGTTGCCTCTGCTTCTCCTCAAGTTCAGCAAACTTGGAGATGAGAGTACTAGACTTCCGCAGAAGGCAAAAGACGTGTCAATCGACAAGATCAAAGGTTGTTCACTTCCGAGTGGATAAAACTTAAAGAAGTTCACTTAGACCCCAGCCGACTGCACACAGTCGACTGAGGTCTCGGGGGCCACCCAGCGGGTGCACTTGGCATGCCCCCGCTGATTATGACCCAACTCGACCGGTCCGCCCGGGTCAAGTCAAAAAAACTGTTCAGACCCCAGTCGACTGCCAGCAGCGGTCTCGGGGACTACACCCAGTGGGTGCACTTAGCGTGCCCCCACCGGTCCAGATCCCACTCGCCCAGATCGAGTGGAAGAACGCAAATACCAAAGACAACAAAACACCCAGTGGGTGTACAGATTCGACGCAAACAACAGGAGATTATATGGAAGAAAATGTTTCAGATAGCATATCCTGACAGAACAAGGTCAGCCAAAAAGTCTACTTACCTGGACATTGGCCCGAAGAGCAGCGCTGGCGTCATAAGCAGCCTGGCTATTCTCATGCACCATCTTCATCCGCTCCATCATCACGTTAGCCTGACGGATGGCTTCCGCAGCCGCTTCCGACTGGTTGTCCGGAACGGGGTAGCTGGTGAAAAAGAGAGCAGACGACCCAGGTGTGGTAGTTTGGAGCTCCGTGGCGTGGAGTTGGACGACTGAAGGAATCACCAGTGTAGTCGACGGTGCGGGGTGCTCACTCGACAAGGGTGCGGCGAAGGTTACAGAGGCCCTGCCCGCGTCTTCAGATTGACGGACGGGTGGTGTTGTTGTTGGCCCTTGCTGAGACATCTTGCCAACTGCTACATTTTTGCTCTTCCTGGGCTTAAGAGCCACATCTTCATTGTCATCTGGAAGATCGATGACGTTGGGTGGAGCTGCAAGACAGATCAGTTGACCCCAAGTGAACCACTAGAATGCAATCGACCAAGTAATCAGGAACAAAATCATAAGAGTTTCTACCTGAGTTGGAGGTAACCGCGTCTTCCATATCCTCATCTCGATACTGGAGGGAAGAGGTTCCCGATGTAGCAGCACTGCAAGTGTCCGTACTCAGTCGGTTACGTCCTGTTGCTCGAGTCGACGAAAAGAACAAGTCAGATGATTACATGGAGATGGTAGGGACGGTCACTTTGATCGTGGGCAAAGCCTTGGGCAGTTTGGAGGAGGTGGCCTTCGGTGCTTTTGGAGCTGGAGGCGGCACAACCTTGGGCTGCTTCGGGGCCTTCTCAATCGGCGCTGGGGAAGACGTCCGGGGGCGCAAGACAGCCCAGTCGGCGCGATCGCCAGGTCCGGGGTGCTCGCCGGGTCGTGTGCGTGCTTGGATCTCCTCGGCGAGTCGACTTCTTCGTCATCGCTCGAGTCGTCGCTCTCCTTGTCCTCCTCTGCATCCGAGTGCCACTCGCCGCTCTCACCCCCGCTCGCTCCCTCCTCGACGTCTTGCCCCTGCACTTCGTTGGGCATCGAGTACATGTCGATGAGATCCTGAAAGAACAATGAGCAAAAGGAGTACAGTCGACCATCAACAAGGTGTCACACAGTGAATCAGAAAGATACTTGGTAAAACAGAATCATACCTGCTCCGGCTGGCGTGAGTGGTCGAATGGAATCACCCTCCTAGACCCCCGGGGGTTGTCTTTGTTGCTGGTGATTCCCATCAGCCATTTCTCCAAGATGTCCTCACTGACGTCCTCTGGGTGGATCTGAGTGGAGTCCTCGAGTCCATAGTACATCCACATCGGATGATCACGGGCCTGAAGCGGTTGGATGTGTCGACCGAGAAAGACCTCCAGCAGGTCCATCCCAGTCACCCCGTTGTGGACGAGTTGGATGACCCGCTCGACCAGCACCTTGACCTGCGCCTTATCTTCGGGAACCACCTTCAAGGAGGAGGGCTTCTCCACCCGAGCCAGGGAAAAGGGAGGAAGTCCAGTTGACTGACCCGGGGTCGGCTGATCCTTGCAGTAAAACCAAGTCGACTGCCAGCCGCGGACCGAGTCGGGAAGGATCATCACCGGGAAGGTGCTCTTGTTCCTCATCTGGATCCCCACGCCCCCGCTCATCTGGATCACGTGCGTCCTCTCATTACTCGGATTGGCCTTTTTGACCGACTGGGAGCGGCAGGTGATATGTTTGAAGAGGCCCCAGTGCGGTCGACAGCCCAAGAAATTTTTACACATTGACACAAAAGCAGCCAGATAGACTATTGTGTTTGGAGTGAAGTGGTGGATCTGAGCCCCAAAGAAGTTCAAAAAGCCCCAAAAGAAAGGATGGGGAGGCAGAGAAAATCCGCGATCGACATGGGTGGCGAGGAGAACGCACTCACCCTCTCTTGGCTGCGGCTCGGTCTCGTTCCCCGGGAGCCGCGCCAATTTGTGGGGGATCGGTCCCCCCCTCCACCAGCTCGTCGAGGTCGTCCTGGCTAATCGTCGAGCGAATCCAATCGCCCTGGATCCAGCCCGGCGGCAGGCCGGATCTTGACGAGGATCCGCCCCGACTGGTCCTCTTGCCCTTCGCCTTCGTGGTTTCCTTCTTCGCGCGCTCCAGCGCCACCGTCTTCTCTTTTCCCATGGCGGCGGATCAAGCTCGAGCAAGGTTTCGATGCAGAGAGCGGAAGCGTGCGCGGCGGAGAGGTCTGAGGAAGAAGAAAGAGAATGGGAGCGTACGGTGCCAAGACCCGGCCCGGTGCCTTTTATAAGGTCATTCCCCGAGTGGCTAACTGGTAGGCCCAGACGATCTAAACAAATCTGGCAACAGTCGCGCGCGCAATACGTGGCGAAAAAGGTGGCACGGAGATCGAGGTGACCTGCCTAATCCGTCCCGATTACCACGGCCTTGCCCGTCCGGCACGCTTCCCAAAATTTGAATCCCGCGAAATCCGCGGAGAGCAGGGCAACTTGTTAGACTGAAAACATCCTCTGCATTATCATTCGGAATTCTACTGTGAAAATTCACTCGTCAAAAACCAATAATGGACCAAGGCGACCGAAAAAGAACTTGACGTTGTCTCCTCAGTTCATGGCTCCAGAACAAGTTATACTCACAACACGAAGAATGAGTCGAAGTGTTCTCAACTCCTTCCCCACTCAAATCCTGATCCATTCGGGGGCTAATGACGAAGCTATGTACCTAGGGTAGGGTCATGGATCTGTCCAAGATACCCTCCCCAAGGACATCTCTAAAAGAACCAGAAGCGGTCGAAGAGAGATCTTCATCCACTCGACCATGAAGCTATGTTCCACTCGACAACCTTGAAGACACTCGACCATGCGAACAACCACTCGACCACCAGAAGATGTGAAGCCACTCACTCCGCAACGGTCGGGATTTAAGTCATAGCTTTAATAATCATTTATAGCACTTTACTTCAGACGTTACCAGTAACGCTCCTCCTTTATGAACATTGAACCTTGTGTAACAGAGGGGAGCTGGGGTCCTGGCGCACTCTCTATAAGCCACCCCCTCCTCTGGGACAAGGGTTCGCACCCCTGTAACTCACACGCATATATCCAGTCGACCGCCTCTGGGTTCCGAGACGTAGGGTTGTTACTTCCTCCGAGAAGGGTCTGAACTCGTAAAATTCGCGTGTACAACTCCTCCATAGTTAGGATCTTGCCTCTACATTCTTACCCCCCATTCTACTGTTAGACTTAGAACCACGACACCCCCTACCCCGAGGTCTGCCGGTTTTGACACCAACACAAGTCATTTGTGCCCTCGTCGGCCTGCCCCCCCCCCAAAGACAAGGAGGATGCCAACGCCACCCCCGACACCTCCAGCTCCGTCGCTGAGCAGATCTGCCTCGACCCCTACGTCATGTTTGAGTGCTACAACCGGGACAAAGGAGACAAGACAAGGGGAAGGGCAAAAGGAAGGGAACGGGAAAGGAAAGGACAACCGTGAGTGAACTTTCTCCATAGCCCTATTTTACCTAGTAGAACATGCCGATTTTTGGTAGTCCGTTGGCATGTATTATGAACTCCCTTACGTTATGTCCTAGTTGATCTATGTGTATCTATATACACTATCTGTGTTGTTCTACATTGCATCATGTTTATGTGGATTTGATGATTTGCATATGAAAGGAACGATCATGGACACTCACATTTGAGCGGCGGCCGGGCGCCGTTTATGGACGCGTTCGGACATGTCCACGTATAAGGTCCATAGACGCCGAGAACCGCTAACGTCTATTGCAAGATGACGTAACTTTAGTTTTATTTAATAAAGTAATTTAGTAGAATTTATATAATAAAGTAACTTTTTTATATCTTTCCCTAATAATAAACCAGCGCTTCTGGTCGTACGTCGTTGGTGTTTTTGCGAAAGAGCCCCTATGTTACTTTGAAATAAACCCGCAGTCCTGTTTAAGTGGATCTGATAAAACCGTTTTGACAAAAAACACCCTGCCGCATTTGCCCGTGTCCGCCGCTGCCGACCGCAACCAGCGCCTCCACGCGCGGGCGGCTCGCGCTCGTGCCTCCCTGCCGCCCCGCGCCGCCGCCCACCGGAGCTCCGCTGCCGGACCAACGCGCCGCCATGCCCTCCTCTCCTTCTTCCTTCCCCTCCCTCTTGTTCTATTTCTCACATCCCCCCCTCTCTCTCTCCTTCGCAGGAAGCGGAATCCATGGCCCTGGACCTCCATGTCAGACCGCCGCCCCGCGCTGGCCGGCCATCGGAGCGCCGCCGCCGGACCAACGCGCCGCCCTGCCCTCCTCTCCTTCTTCCCTCCCTTCCTCTGGTTCTATTTCTCACATCCCTCTCTCTCTCCCCCCCTTCACAGGAAGCGGAAGCCATGGTCGTTGGATCTCCATGCTGGACCGCAACCCCACGCCGGCCGGCCACCGGAGCGCCGCCTCCGGAGCAACGCGGGTTGCCGCGCTGGACCGCAAGCGGATGCACTGATTGTGCTCGACGGAGATGGGCCCTGTGTGTGTGCCCCTGCAGCCTGGACGAAACTCCGGCGACGCCATGAGCTCCCGATCCCCAACCCGGGTGTAGGAGCGTACGGGAGCGCCGTCGTGGATCCTGCGCGTCCTAGGTCCGCCGAGGCCACGGGCTCCCAAGTCGGGCATAGGTGCGTACTGGAGCAACGCCCGCCTGGGCGAGGTCCTCCTGCTTCTGGAGGAGGCGAACAAGCCGAGCCAAGCCATGAGGCGCCCGTGGCCAACACAGTGTATCTTCAATTGAACTATCTGATGTTTTTTCTACGTATCTGTGTCATTGACCCATTGTCTAGAGTGTGATTTCACACGTTTGTTTTCAGCCAATCATCTATGAAGTGCGACCTTTCATGCTTGAATTCTACAATATCCACTGATGAATTTCATGCTTTTAGTGAACCTCAACAAATTCATGGAAAACGTATTTAATTTTGCTCATCTGATTCGCTTTGCTGCATTATTAGTATGCCTGCTAGACTCCAAATTCAAACCTATAGCCTATAATAAACCCCAGTTTTTTAATCAAGTTTAAACATTTCAGTTCCGTTTTTGGGCTGGAATTTATCAGTGGCCATGTAAGACTGGAAATTGCTCACCACGTGTTCCTTAATGTATATTGTGCCAATAGCTATTAAACCTTCGATATGCTGGAGGGTGATGAGGTGACATGGAGCTAAACATAGATTGAAGATTCTGTCATGAGTTCCTCAGAGAAGATAGAACAAATGAGTATGGAGATCCAGCTGTTGAAGACGCCGAGGGACAAGAACATTCAGGAGTTGTTCGCCTAATGGGTTGGTGAGAACAAGAATACAGTTAACATCATCACAGAGCCCTGCACATCTCGCATGCGAGGCAGTATGTCCCTTTTTCTTTAGCACAACTCATATGTCTCTTCCTACCGGGGAGCGTTCGTAATACTTTGCCTGATTCTATTATGGATTACCCATTTTGTTTACAAGTTGACGTACTTATTAATTTGGTGTCGTATTAACTACACCGGAGTCTGTTCTTGTGCAAAGGAAATTAGATTGGGATTGGCCGCACATCTTAAATGCATCTAGAAAATTAACCACAGATAGATTTCACTCTTATCGCCCTTCTATTCAATACATTTTGATTGCTGAAATTTGAAACAATGACCAGGTTCTGTAGGAAGCACAAGAAAGTGGGTATGAAAGCTATGAGATGATGGCCAATACAGATATTGACAGGGCTGGAATATCATTAGAGTCCGGCGCCAACGAATATACATAGCGACTTAAAGTGTGACAATATATTCATAAATAGTCCTGATGGAACAGTGAAGATCGGCGACTATATGGTCTGGCGACATTATTGCATCAATGGAAAAAGCAAAGTGTCAAAGGTGTGTGACATTGTGTTTTTCTGACAGCTACGGATCTGTGAAAATATACCTATTCTATTTACTGTGGATATACTCTCAGGTTACTTTGTTTAAAAATTTATTCTGGTCGTGTACTAACAACCATTGTGTTAAAATGCAGGCGCATTAGACTTTACAGCACCAGAACGCTTCACTGGCAATACAATGAGTTGCTTGGGTATTCCAATCCCCTTGCTGAACCCTGTGCTATTCGCAGCCTCTTCTGTCAATCCAGCAGCACACCGCTGCCCTTCGCATCCTCCCTGCATCACTGCAACTGGGCCGTGCTCACATCGTCTGCGGTCACATGCGCAATCTTTGCGCTCGACGCTGCCTCCACCGAGATTCATTGCAAGGTCTGTTCATAGCCACGGTTCTTGCTCCATACCATTGTTGATGCTCCTGTTAATGGATAAGTGTCCAACAAAATTACCTGCAGGGTGCCTGAAACGCCCACTGCTGGGTACATGCATACAACAATTATGCCATGTCTTCCCTATTCGATCGGTCGCACAGGTATGTTTCTTTTCCTTCTTTGTTTAGTTTTAAAGAAAAGATTAATTTCTGAACTCACCATATTTTTATACTATATATAAGCATGGATGACTAGAATAGTTGATTGTCAGTTCACTTATATTTCTCCTATGGAAAGGAGCATCAGTTTTACGCATGCTTCCCGGGTCCTTGGTGAGAGGCCTCTGTGATGTTATTCTTTTAGGTAAGCTTTACTCAGGTTGCTACTCATGTCACAGTGTCTGTAATTTAGCTAGAGTCAGGTTCAGAGTTATTGACTGAATTTTTGGGGCACAACCATCAAGCAACCTGAGTAAAGCTTACCTAAGCCAATGATTTTGTTCTTTTAGCTAGAGCCAGGTTCAGAGTTGTTCACTCTGGATTTTTTGGGCACAACCATCAAGCAAGCTAGCACGTATTGTTTAACTGAAGCAAAGGGCAGCTAAGCTATGAATGCTTCATTCTTTGTTCTACACAAATGCAGCTACTATTTGTATTTGATCTGAGCAAAGGTGCAACCAATTGAAGTTATTTTGAAGAATCTGCACCTGAGTATATATGTTCTGATTTTATAGCCTGCAGAGTCTGTAGAGTAAAGTTTGTACATTTTGTGAATCGCTTTGTTCCGCTTTCCCTTGGTGTATAGTCTATACTGTATCAGGTTATTTACTATGTGCAGATTTGTTTGTGCCATTGCCGATCATGTACTTCTTTCTGTGCTTGGAAGCATAGTCTCATCGTATCCCCTAGATCTGTATAAGTATATTTAGCTCACATACACTTGGCATTTGTTCTTCAAAAGGCGATGTCCTCGATGCTGGACTCCTGGTAACAGTTTATTACATGTTATTTCTTTTTTTGGTGAGTCTTTTCTTGAGATTTAGGATTATGGAGTTAACGGGTGTTACTTTTGACCTGCTAATACAGCTGCGTTAAACTTTTTGCTCTTCGAAAGCAACTATGTAAGTCTGACGCTAACATAATGTTTACTGCTAGAATACTTTAGTAGGTATAACTTAGAGTCAGGAACACAAGTAGAATTTCATAGAAATCTGTCTAGCTCCTGTAGATGAAAGACTTCCTGCAAGTGAGCTCTTGAATAACTCTTACCTCCAGGAAGATGAGGTCTATTCCAGCGCCTTCAATTTCAGTCTCTCTGGTCTCAAGTGTGACTGAAGATGGGTGGCAATCTGCAAGTTTCTTGCTTTGGAAGGGTGAATTCTTACTGAAAAACCATATGTTTCTTACCGACCATATTAATTTATTGCTAAGGTTTCCTCATACCACTGGTAAATATAGCACTGAAGAAACTTTTAAATCAAACTTTACTTCAGTCTTTAATGACACTATGAATTATTTCAGGCTGTTTAAAGAATGCTGAGTTGTCAAGCGAGGTGCTGCAGTGGCTGGCGTTGCCGAGCATGGGACGACGTCTCTAGGATCCTGCCTGAGGCAAGCCTCTCCGGCCTCCTCGGATGCCCTCTAGGAACTGGCACTGCGTATGATGGTCTCCTCACCTAGCACCTAGGTTGACCTAGCCACCGCCATCGAAGCGGAGAGTTGGCAATATATGTATGATTGTTGGACGTGTCAGTCCTGCCATTGACATGTTCAAAACTATGAATTGGGTGATTACAAATATGCTTTAATCAATGAAATGAAAGGATGTTTTGTTACATCTTGTTGTGCAGATATAGGGCTTGAATTATTTTCGGTCGCATCATCTTGGCCCTATAATAAAAAAGCGAGTGTGGGAGTGCGCGACCAGTTGCTACCAGTATCAAGGTGCACTTGATGTGTAGTTATCAGTCAATGAGAACCATAGAAAAATGAAGGCACGGACTCTAGGAGTATATATCCGCTCCCCGAAAAAGGGTGTGCTATATATTGAATGGTTCAATATAGGTCAGTGAGTTTGAGGAGTTTGAGGCAGCAAAAAGCTTTAGAGCTAAAATTAATAGGAAAGGGTATTTGTTTCTTAAGATGTTTTTTTGATAAATGTAAAAAAAATTGAATTAGTTAGTTAGTAATAAGAGAGAAAAGGAGACCATGACTTGATTGTCTATTTATCCTTGCTCCATATTCGAAGTTTCTGCCGGCTGCTGTCGTCAACCTACCCTTGCATGCCATCTACTTCCAATTCACTTCTGCGAGAGGTGCATGCCCGGCCGTCGACATTGATGCATCCTCTCACTCAACATCATGTCTCCGCAGGATGGAGCTTAGATCGGTGAACTGCACAATGGTCAACAAAGAGGCAAAAAGTAGATGATTTTGACACTTTCGATGGTGCATGCGGAGGTATTTTTCACCTTTTGCCTATAGCAACACACGGGTCTTCTGCTAGATGAGACTGGAGCGAAGCCCACAGTCATTATAAATTTTCATAATTACAAGTCGGTGTAGGAAAGGGCTCATGAAAGCCGCGTGCTAGAGTGTGATGACCAATCCCCGGTTCGGCCGTTGGCACCCATCAACAATGCACAACGGATCAGACTTTGAGTGACCCTCCACAACCCAGGTCCTTGATCCCGCTCACGGTAGTGAAGCACTGCGATGGCCGCCAATGACACCCTACTCAGGGTGCTACCTTCCTCGATGGCCTCCATGTTATCACTGTAGCGGGATGCGTGAGACCAAGTGTAGGGAATAGCTTGCGGAGAGCGATCCTCATGTCCAGCTCGACAAGATTAGTTTTTAATGTTTTAAACATTCCATTGTGATTGCACGTTAATGACATGTGTGTCATGCAATGGCTGGGATTGACGAAGTCCAGACATGTTGTGATTAGAGGACACTGCAGTAATCGCCGGTGGTGAGAGACTAAGATAAGTGGTGACACGGTGTCGGTGAGGGACTAAGACAAGTGGTGACACGGGTGGGACACCGTGTTGAAATAGAAGACGTTGAATTGTGGGGGTTTTGAGCCGTATTTATCGGGTCCATTGCAACGCACGGGCATGTTTACTACTCCCTCCGTTCCTAAATACTTGTCTTTCTAGACATTTCAACAAGTGACTACATACGAAGCAAAATGAGTGAATCTACACTCTAAAATATGTCTACATACATCCGTATGTAGTAGTCATTTGAAATGTCTAGAAACACAAATATTTAGAAACGGAGGGAGTAGTATAGAAAAAGGGAGATAAAGGAAGACCTACCCAGTCCCCCGCCGTCACCCATCACCACCACTCCACCACTCCTTTCTTTCGAAGCTTACTGCACCACTCCTTTTTGCTTTGCTCCGGGACAGATCGAGCGAGATCCAGGATGAACTCCCGGCCAGCGACCATGGCGGAGGCCGCACCGCCTCCTCTCCTCGGCGGCCTCCCTGACGAGATCGCCATCTGGGAGATCCTCGTCCGCCTGCCCCCCAAAGACCTCCTCCGCTGCCGTGCCGTCTGCCGTGCCTGGCGCTGCACCACCTCCACCCGCGACTTCCTCCTCACCCACCACGCCCGCCAGCCCTCCCTCCCTCTCTCCTACGTCAAAAATTACGGCGGCGACCTTTTCACCCTAGACATCATCTCCTTCGACCACCAGGGAGGGGCCGCCACCCCCCAGACCGTCGCGCGACTTCGCCGCCATATCTTAATTCCGAGGGTCTCCTGCGACGGCTTAATCGTCTTCTGGATAGAATGCAAAGCTGGTCAACAACTATTCATCTGCAACCCGGCGACTCGTCAGTATGGTTGCCTCCCGATGCTTTTTGGCGGTCCCCTGTCCGCCGTGGGGATGCCTTTTGGCGCTCCCCGACCCGTGGCCGTGGGGATGTACTCACACAGCCCAACCGGCGAGTACCGACTACTATTGCTGCAGAAAGCTGAAGCACCAGATGGCTCCTCCCTCGTCTACACATACGCTTTAGGCTCCAGCCAGCCGCCGTGGCACCTACACATCGAAGGCCCCAATTTGAACGAACTGGTATTCTCGCGCGGACCTTTCCTGTTCCGTGGTAGCCTGCATTGGTGCATAAGCAACATGATAATTGTGTCCGACACCGTCGCTGAGTCGTTCCGGCAGATGCGCACTCCAGTTGTTCCTAATTTATCTGATCTGTTTGAGATGGATGGAATGCTCGGCATGTCCAGTTTTGATGATTACAATGATGACGAGCTAATTGTTGATATCTGGATGATGCAGGACTACGAGCACGAGGTCTGGGCTTTTAAATACCGGGTTGAAATACCGTATGCGGAGCTCACCTTGCAGTTTGGATTGTTTTACCCGCGTGATTGTGTGGTGTTTACTTCTTGGGTTGGCGATGTGGCAGTGCTGGTCCCGTTTGGCCGCTGGTTACTTCAGCTTGACGTGGGTGGCAAGCTGGTTGCCAGTTTCGAGGACAGCGGTGGACTCATTGGTCAGCCATATCAGCTCAAGCAAACTCTTGTTCAGCATACCTTCTTTCTTACACTAGAGGGTTATGTTGTCAATGGTTCGCCTTTCATCTGAAGAGAAGATTATGTTGTGAACACGTAGCCTTTCATCCGAGGGCTGTTGACTCTGGTGGTGCTGTCGTATGTATTAACCGGGTCCACTGTGAGCCCACTACCTGCTTTGCTAATATATTAAAAATAATGATGAAGAAGCTTGGATTATGTTATAGCCGGCTTAGTTTATATCTGGAAGAGGCCCACCGGGCAGTAGTTAGGGGGCTTGACCCACAAGTTATCTTAGATTAATTATTATGCAAGTTATCTAAGTTATAAATATAGGCTGTAAGACTCTTTCGGAATCAAGCAATAAGAAGAATATTATCTCCTATTGCCTGGCTCCCTAAGGAGCCGGAAACCCTAGCCGCCAACAGCCCTAACCGCCGCCGCCCTTCTCCTAGCTCGCGACGGCGCCCTGCCGCCGGCGCGCCCGTTCCTCGCCACGCCCTCCTCCATCCTTCCCTTATCACCTACGGCCTAGACCTGGTAGAGTACTTGATTCTACCAATTTGGTATCCAGAGACACCAGGCCGATCATGTCACTCCCTCCATCACCGCCGCCGTTACCATCCACCTCCGTCCCGCTCTCGCTGCCGCCGACCACTTCCACGGCGATGACGGAGATCGCGTCCGGGACCACCGCCCCCTCTACACCAGCGGCCATCACCACTACGGGGGATCCGCCCCCGCTCCTCTCACGGGAGGAGGTGTCGGGCACCCTGCGGGAGCTTGTCCAGACGGTCAGGGGCATTACCCTCTACCTCGCCGGGAACCAGCCCCCGCCACCGAGCGCCGTCACCACCGCCTACGGACCGCCGCTGCTACAGTGGGCTGCCCCGGCCCTCCAGGCGCCCTACGCAGGGGCGCCCCAGCCGCTGCTGCTGCTGCTGCCGCATTACTCGGCGGCGGGACAGCCTTGGCCAGCGTGGCCGGCCTCCACCGCGCCGCTGGGGGGTCCGACCCAGCAGTTTCTTCCGGCGCCACCGCCCCCCCCCCCCCCCGACGCAGGCGCCGGTGCAGCAGCTCCACCCGGCGCCACCGCCATCGTCAGCACCACCACCCGCGTCTCGGGCCACGGGTCGACCCCTGCACCAGGTGCAATTTCCGCTGTCACCATCGCCGATTCCCGCGTGGGCGACCGGATCGTCTCCGGGCCCGGTGTACTCCACGGCGCCGGAACACCCGACGCCCTCTCTGCGGTTTGATCATCCTTCCAGCTCGGCGAACTACGCCCCAGAAATCCCCGAACCGGCATACGCGCTGCTGGCGACTGCAGCCGCCCCCGGGCACGGCAGGCCGACACCCCCTCGCTTCGCCAAACTGGACTTCGCCACTTACGAGGGCACGGAGGACCCCCTCAACTGGCTCAACCAGTGCGAGCAGTTCTTTCGAGGGCAGCGGACGCTCGCTTCGGATCGTACCTGGCTCGCGTCCTATCATCTTCGAGGCGCGGCGCAGACCTGGTACTATGCCCTCGAGCAGGACGAGGGCGGCATGCCACCATGGGAGCGCTTTCGGGAGCTCTGTCTCCTCCGGTTCGGGCCTCCTATCTGTGGAAGCTGACTGGCGGCCCTCGGCCGCTTACCCTTCACATCCACGGTGCAGGACTACGCCGACCGCTTTCAGGCCCTGGCATGCCACGCGCCGGGCGTCTCCGCGACTCAGCGCGCCGAGTTATTTGTGGGCGGTCTGCCGGACCATATTCGCGTGGACGTCGAGCTCCGGGATCCCCCCGATCTCCAGACGGCCATGTACTACGCCCGCGCGTTCGAGCGCCGCGCGGTGGCCATTCAGCAGGACTCGCCGTTCCGGGCCGCTGGCTCACTACCTTCGCCGGATTCCGCACCGGGTCGGTCTGCGCAGGCTTCCGCGGCACCCCTCGCCGCGACCGCGGCGCGCCCGTTCCGCCGGCTCACCTCTGCCGAGATACTCGAGCGTCGCCGCCAAGGGTTGTGCTTCAACTGCGACGATCCCTACAAGCCCGGCCACGCCTGCCCGCGACTCTTCTACCTGGAGGTTGCAGACTACATTCCGGAGGACGCCATCGCCGCCGACCTGGCCGTCCCAGATGTCGAGAAGGTGTTTGACGCTGGTTGATTACCTCGAGGAGTTCAGCAAGCGCTTCCCCACCCTACAGCTCGAGGACGAGCTGTTTGTGCAGGCGGGGAGAAGTGTTATGGCCGGCCTAGTTATATCGGAAGAGGCCCACCGGGCAGTAGTTAGGGGCTTGGCCCACAAGTTATCTTAGATTAATTATTATGCAAGTTATCTAGGTTATAAATATAGGCTGTAAGACTCTTTCGGAATCAAGCAATAAGAAGAATATTATCTCCTATTGCCCGGCTCCCTGAGGAGCCGGAAACCCTAGCCGCCAACAGCCCTAACCGCCGCCGCCCTTCTCCTAGCTCGCGACGGCGCCCTGCCGCCGGCGCGCCCGTTCCTCGCCATGCCCTCCTCCATCCTTCCCTTACCACCTACGGCCTAGACCTGGTAGAGTACTTGATTCTACCAGATTATTTCATGGCTGTGTTATATTTCATTGAATATCATTTTGGGCGGAAGTGGCTGCTGTGAGTGTTCATGCTAAAAGTACAAGCCATTTGGATCATCGTTTGAAATGTTTGCCTATATTCTGACTAATGTCTCTGTTTCCTTGGACTGAAGAGTGGACTTATTTTCCCTGTTTATATAATGATCTTAGTAGTATTCAATAGTTAGCAATCTAGGTGTCTCTTGTCTCTATTTACTGAACCGAATAATTGACTTGTCTTTTAATTAATGTTACTTTTCTGGAGATTACCTAGTTATCTTTTTAATACTAATTATTTAACAAATGTACCTTTGATTCCTGTTTTTGTGTTTGTTTTTTGCCAAAGGTGAAATGAGGTAGATTATCCTCCTTCTTGGCTTGCAAGTTGTACCTGATTTTCACAAAAGTTGGCGCAGTAGTCAAATGAAATGTTCTGTTATTGCTGTAATTTTGTCTTTTTGTTGCATTATTTGAAAAAAAAAATATTTCACTTTAGGTGCTAACCGTTGTGAGGAAGCAATGCATCATATGGTGTTGGATCTTAAAATATGCTTGAGAAAGAAACTTGTACTGATGTGCAGAGCCATGATATTTTTTTCTATGACCGGCGCAATGCGTATGAATTGGGTCCACTATGAGATGGTTTGTATCTTTTTTATATACTCCCTCCGTTCCTTTTTACTTCGCATATTAGGTTTGTCCCAAGTCAAACTTTGATTGTTAACAGGTTAGTATGACCAAGAATTTTTGACTGTTAACACTCTTGCGTTGTATTTCGTTGAATATCCTTTTGGGCTGAAGTGGTTGCCGTGAGTGCTGATGCTAAAATTACAAGTCATCTGGGCCAGCATTTGAAAATGCTTGCCAATTGTTCTGGCTCATGTGCTATTTTCTTGAACTGAAGAATGGACTTTCTTTTTAGTTCTTAGTACTTAATAGTTAATACTAAATGTTTGCAAATATATGTGCGTTAACTGTTTCTATGTTGTGTTTTAGCAGGTTGCTTACAATGCAATCTTTCAATTAAACTACTTCTCCTAGCAAGTTGCACCTGATTTTCTTACAAGTGCAAGGAGAATTAGTTTAATTGAATGATTGAATTATAAGCAAGTTTTTGATGAAATGCTCTGGTTTGCAGTCCATTCTTGTTCATGATTCCATTGCATTTGGTTAGGTATTCAAACATACTGTTACAATTCTGCCTTTGCGTTGCATCCTTTGGAATTATATTAATCATTTCACTTTATCTGCTAAGCATTCTAAGGAATCAATGCTTCACCTGATGTTTGATCTTAAGATAAGCTGGAGAAATGAAACTTATACTGATAAGCAGAAGAAAGGTTATCATGGTCAGGCGCAGGCGCAGATTGTCTCCCCTTTAGATTCTGTAATTGCCAGCCTCATGTTCTTTTTTCTTTGACCGCCGCAGTGTGTATGAATTAGGTCCACTATGAGCCGGCTAGATAGGTTATAATCAAGAAGCTCTAATTGTTTCATGGTTGCCTGAAATTTACACCTGTGTGAATACTCTTTTTGGCTGAAGTGGTTCCCGTGAAGTTAATACTAAAGTTACAAGTCATTCAGGTTGGCTGATGTTGTAACCGAACTGCTGTTGTAATTCTCGACATCTCCTTTGAGTGGTAATATATTCAGGTGGGGAAGCTCTCCCCCCCCGGTGACCGTTCAAAAAAAAAAGTCATTCGGGTCAGTTTTTGAAATGTTGCCTGTTGCTCTGACTCATGTCTCTGTTTTCTTGAACTTAGCAGATATACATAAGTGTCATGTTCCTATTTTTTGGCTGCAGCCGATCATCCACTTGTTAGTGATTAACAAGTGATTAAATTATAGCCAGCTTTTCAGAAACGTTCTGCAATTCACTCTTCATTAATCCATTGCATCACTTGGAATATTCTGTTATAATTCCAGGTTCTCGGTGCATCATTTGGAATTATCATTTCACTTTGGCTGCTAACTATTTTAAGGAATTAATACTACACTAGCACTATTCCTTTGACAATTAGCTAGGATCACCTATGTAGAGCTGATAGCAAAGATAAGAAATGAACCAAGTGTTTGTGGTGTCTTTCTTACTGTTGTTCTTTTTAACTGCAGTTACTGGTTATTACTTTGCGCATTAGGGATTATTTGGTGTTCACTGTATTCAAGAAACTATCACACCCGATTTCCATCCGCGCACAATACTGTTTGGCAATAATAACTTACCTAAAAGATGTATTCTTATTAGGCCAGTGCAGGCGATCGGCTGCGGTCATCATAAGGAAATAATAGTTCACTGTCATGCCAGGTATGCTCTCAGTTCAAACTATGTCTTGAGCTATGGAGAACATCTTTGCTAGTTTGTACTACGGCTCGCTCCTGTGTTTCCTCCTGAAGCACGGTGCAGCCAGTTTGCAAGACAGGAAGAAAATGAGTTGAATCCTTGTGTGAGTGTGTGCATCTATCGCTGTGGTCATTTTGACAAAATTTTCACGGAGAAGTGTGTGCAGCCTAGCCTAAATGCCTAACTGGTTACCAGATTCCTAGGTTTGTAAGGAACTTGTGATCCGTGCAGTCGTTGGTCTTGTTGTTTCACCTCCCGTTGGTGAGGTGAAACAGCGCATGATGCTACCGATTTCTCGCGCTTTCTATGAGCAAGCATGTTGATGCTCAAAATGATTTTTGTTAAGGGCAATCATGTTTATGCTGAGAATAAGAAGAGACAACAAAACATTAGGAAATAATTGGGTTTTGTGTTGCGACTGACTGTCTGGCGACAAATCACAATAAGAAGAGAAGTACCCTGGGGTGCGACATACGTGGGAATGGGTATGAAGATGCCCACCATGCTACTGCATGTTGTACCCTGGAGTTCGGGAATTACTGCCTGAAGAGGCATTCAGAAGTTCAGGCCCTGACTGGCTGCTCTTAGTCTGTTGGCGCCCTGTACGGAGATCAGAAGCAATGTCCTGCTGATGCTGTGCCGCTGGTTTTTGGCACCTGAGGAATGGTGTTGTTATTCAGAGCAAAAGTCCTGTTAACTGATAGCAGTTTTTCATTTATTTTCTTTTTTCTTTATGTTGTACATATTGTAAGTTTAATTTTTAATGAAAATTACTTTGTGGCTCAAAAAAAAATACAGAGCAAAGGTAACGGTAACCATTGGCTCCTCCAGTATTATTGTTTTGTCTTTGCCCGACCACCTGATTTCCAGATGTTTGCTTGACGATAAGAAGTGCAAGCAGAACATGTTTGCTTGATGCAAGGCGACGGAGGATACAGCAGAGCATCCCTGATGGAATATGGTGTCCGATGCTTTAACGTCAACACTTAAGAATAGGTCACGCTGGTGGACTGGAAGGTTCAGAAGAGCAGAAGACAGAGCAACAGAAATGCACACGAGCTGACAGGAAGAATACGAATGTGGGAGGACGTCATCCAACGTCAGCTGCATATATTTTCACAACAACTCAAACTAACCTAACAAAATTCGATCAAATACGGCCGGATTTCATATAAAAATACCGGATTTTCATATAAACATGACGGGTTTCATTACATTTACATCAACTAAGCGGTGCTAGTCCGTCTCTCAAGGTATAGTAATACCTCATCTAAATGGCCGCCCGCGGATCTTTTTGTCTTCCTCATGTCCGGCAGACTGATCATGGGACTGCCAGAAGCCCCGGAGGAATATACTCTAGCACAAATGATGGCTCGCTTCCCCACCGCTCATCGGAGTGGAACCCCAGCTGATGCTTCAGCGGGAGGGGAAGGTGGCGCCTACGCTTCCGTGAAGCCCATGTGGGATCGACAGAGGCCCTCGCAAGAGAAGAACCGGACAAGACATCGGTTCTGTACGCCGGCGTCGCCTCGGCGGTGGCCTTCATGGAACCCAAGCGGCGGCCACTTCCCGTGTTCTACTTCTCCTCGATGATGATGGCGAACACGAAGGCGCTGGCCACCGACTCGTCACTTTCCGTGCACCCGGCTTCTGTCTCTACCTTCATGGCGCGACCGCAGGCACGGGAGGCGTGGGCGCAGACATGGGAGGCACGGTATGACGCGGCGTCGTCGATGGCAGCGACGACGCCCGTGCGGCCGTGCTCCCCGCTGGCTCGCCACTCCTCATCGAGCTGGCCTGGAGCGCCGAGGTGTTGTACCACGCGCCGGCTTGGATGGCAACTGGCTCCGTCAGGCTAGGCGAGAGAGGTGGAGCAACGAGCTGCCTCGCTCGTATTTGGCGGGCTCGGCCGGCCACCCAGCCGGCTTATATGCCAGAGAACTGCTCTTCGGAAGCCATCAAAAGAATGATGGAGGAGATGGGGGAGCGGCGGAGGGGTGCGATTCTTGCCCGGGATCGTCTGACCTTGTTTAAATAGAAGGCGGACGGAAGGAGCTCGGCCGGCGTTGCGTTTAAAACCGGCCTGCTCATGAACGGACATGTGGTCAGAATAAGTTTCTCGGCTTCCATGCCGGTTTAATATCTCATATGTAATTGCCTACTTATTGCGCCAATGTTTTGATGTCATATGCGTGTTCACATACACGGGAGTGCTGTTTTGGCTCTTGGATGTATATGCTCCCTAATGAACAGTAAATTAAATAATAAATAAATTTTAAAATTCTGAATCTTTTTGTATATGTTCTTGTTAGTGTAACAAGTGTGCTTGCCAATTTTCATGCGAGGTGAGATGACGGTGCTTCACCGGTGAAAAAACAAAAATAAGTGTAATATTTGGAGATAACATTTGTCGTTCGACTTGTTTTTTTTTTTTGCACAGGTCAAAATACTTAAGCTTTCCTCCTAAAAATTTGCGGGTAGCGTTTTGGTGTGACAATGATCATATTTATTTTTTTCATATTTTTTGACATTTGGAAAAAAGTTATGGGGAGGAGCATATGCTCCCAAGAGCCGAATTTGATTTCCGGCACATATACGCCCAATAACCGCTTCCCATGCAACCTTGCCGAGAGGTTTTTTTTCAAAACGGAGGCAAAAGTTTTGCCTCATCGATTAATTAAGAAGATAACTGGCATATTTGTTTTGCTACTACGGTGGTGACCACGTGCCCACAGATGCTGCAACCGCTATCGCTAGATGCTGAAACCGGCATAATGTTTTGCTACTACGGTGGTGACCACGGTGACCACGTGCCCACAGATGCTGCAACCGCTATCGCTAGATGCTGGAACTGGCATAATGTTTTGCTACTACGGTGGTGACCATGGTGACCATGTGCCCACAGATGCTGCAACCACTAACGCTAGATGCTGGAACCGGTATAATGTTTTGCTACTACAGTGATGACCACGGTAACCACGTGCCCACACATGCTGCAACCGCTATCGCTAGATGCTAGAACCGGCATAATGTTTTGCTACTACGGTGGTGACCACGATGGCGCGACGGCCGCAAAACCAGAGGCGGCAATGTCGAGAATGCTACAACCACGAGGCCACCTGCTAGAACCTGCAACGCCATTTGTTACAACCGTCTTCTTTTTGCTGGAACCAGAGAAGATCGAGGCTACGACTTGCGCACGGCGAGCTACAACCAGTGACAGGATAAGCTACACCCGATGCAATTTTTTGCTGGAACTACATATAGTGGTTTTCGCGAGTTACTTTGCCGCCTCCATGAACGTTGCAACTGGGGGGCACCACCAGCGGCGAAGCTGTCAGCGACGAGCAGCGGCGCCGTGGCCGGCGACGGCTACCCACGGCCGCAAAGGTCGAGGAGGAAGTGTGGGAGAGCTGCTACCGTCGTGCAGCAGGGCTGCAACCAGCAACTCAAAAATGCGAGCATCTGCGGCAGCGACCGACGGCGTGGCGAGCGTCGATGGCGAGGCAACTCTGGGGAGCTTCGAGCGCCTAACCAGGATCCGCGACGCCGACGCCAGGTGCTTCGAACGGCGGCCGCGGGTGAGCCGTGCCTCGCTGGATTAGAGTCGCGTTTTAGAACGAAGCTGTTTGGATAGAGGAGACAATCGAACGGCTGTGTTAATGTTAATCGGGCGGTGCACATCCGACCGGCCGAAAGTTTCGGCCGGCGCACCGGCGCAGAGTGCTCCCTTTACAAAAATTTCTAAAAAATTTATGTACAAAGTTACCGGTATTGTTATAAAAAAGAAAATATCTATAGACATGTTATCTTTGAAATCACGCGGCTGAAGCGATCGGTGGGTGCACTGTGATCTTTTCTCGGCACCAATTCAAGCATTCCGGATCGTCGAGCCATGGCCTCCCTTACCATGCACGTATCCTGCACAATTTGGAACGAAAGAACGCTAGAGTCTTCCGCTACAAAGAGACGCCACCGCCAATCCTTCTCAAGCTTATTATAGATGAGGCCAACCTATGGGTTACTGCAGGGGCTAAACAATTAGAGAAAATTGTATCGTGCGAGTAATTGTCATGCCGTACTTCGGCCTTGTGTAACTCTACAAAACTCTATTCTCCTCTACTTTAATAGATGAGGCAAATTTTTTGCCTCCGTTTTGAAAAAAAATATGCCAGTTGTAGCATTTTGGATCGCCGGTTATAGCATATTTGGACCCCTGATGTAGCAAAAAAACATATGCCAGTTTTTGCTGGAATGGGGCATTGGTGGTGCTACAACCAGCCACGGGATTTGCTGGAACCGAACATTAGTGGTGCTACAAAACAGCCATGAAATTTGCTGGAACCGGCTTTCTTCCTCGAGGACAACCATGACGTTTATCTTTTCTTTTGCTTCAACCGCAGAGGTCAAAGCTGCAACCAGTGTTGCGCAGTGCTGGAAAGGTTCGGTAGGTGATGGACGGAGGAGGTGACCATGGTGAACGGCCGACCAATGTCGATGAGGGAGCTGAGCTGCAAGCGGAGGCGACAGGGAAGCTGCATCTGCTGGCACGAGCGTTGTAGTTTTTTTCAAGAGAGAGCTGAGCTGCATCTGCTGCGCGCGGGAGCTGCAACTTTTTTCGAGAGAGAGCTCGCACCCTGATGTGATGTGGTCGTCGGGGGAGAGCCGGGATGGTGCTGGAGGTCCCCTCGCCGGCCGGCTGTGCAGTAGACGCACGCTCGCTGCGGGAGGCCAAGAGCGGGGCGGAAGAGAGGATAAGGGGGCGTGTGCGGGAAAAACGAGACCGCCAGATCAGATTAATTGGGAATTTGGGATCGAGCGAGCTCGCGAGACCGGCCGAAGTTTCGAACGGTGTGCCGTACCCAAACATTTTCCTTTTTGCAAGGGCCCATATCCTAACTTCGCTTCGCTCCGCTTCGGTCAAAACCTACCGACGACGGGTCTTAAAAAAATGAGATCAACCCAAGGCCTAACCCTTATTGACTTTTCTTTATAGGAGAAACTTCATGGGCACCACGCGTCCGTGCCGAAACTCGAATTCGGATGGGCTGGCAGCAACCTCAGCTGCCCAGCCAACGGGTCGACGCCCCGTCCGCCGACGACGGGTCTCGCTTCATCAGAAGTTAGCCTTATCTTTATACTGAATTTGAATCACGACATGACACTTCATCATCTCCGCGAGCTGTGCTTGCCGAGCTGGTTCACAAGCTGCCTCGCGGCTTCTACTCCCTCATGCCTCTCGAGGCATGCAGCCCAGCAGCTCTAGCAAACCAACAAATCTCTACTGCTACCACCATCATTGACAAGGATAACTACAACCGAAGCCATACTCATTTTCTTCTCTTTGGCCGACAACCAGATTTACAAGAGATTACTCCATCAATTAGCCAGATTGCCAAAGCTGCACAACACACGCCCAAGTTTTCCTTTTCGGTTCAACACGCCATACCCTGTTCTTCTTAAACTGTACTTACCGTATTCCATATACTACAGAGAACATGCTTTGATTTAAGCACGATCGCGGCAGGCAACGACATGCTTGCCTTGTGTACGTATGCACAGACGCATGGATGAAAGTTTGGAGCTCCGTCAGTGGCAGATGGGGCACATCATCAAGCCGTTCTCGTTGCACCTGCCGCACCTCTCGACCACGCCGCCGGTGCCGCCGACCACCACCTTGCACCCGCCGCCGCACTCCAGGCACGGCACGAACCGCGCCCCGCCGCACCCCTCGCAGCCGCGGCCGTCCTTGGCCGCGCACGCCTCCCCGCGCGCCCTGGCCCAGCGCAGCATCTCCGCCAGCTTCCCACTCTCCACCAGCTCCGCGCACGCCTCCGCGCCGCCCAGGTACCGCCCCATCAGGAACAGCCTCGGCGGCGGCGAGACGCCGGCGCCCTGCTCCTCGTCGGCCGCCAGCAGCTCCCGGAGCTCGCGCAGGTACTCCCCATGCAGCGCCACGTCGCGCTCGTCCACGGTCAGGCCCGCCGCCTCCGCGCACGTCTCGACCGCCGCTCGCGCGCGCTCGCAGTCCTCGAACGTGCGCCGCACGCCGCGGAGCGTCGTCGTGTACAGCACCACCCCGCCGCCGCTCGCGCCCGGGGGGCGTCGCTCCGGATACCCCTCAAACGGGTCCCTCCGGCGCCACTTGGGCGCGGCGGCGGTCCCGTCCGCGTTCTTGGCCTCGCGGTCCCGCAGCAGGAAGGGGTTTTCTTTCACGACGCGCCGCCCTGTGAGCTCCGGCGGCGGGGGCTTCTTCGTGTCAGAATCCTCAGCGACATGCGCGTACGGCCTCACTGGCGGCGGGTCCTTCTTGGCAGCTTCGACCGTGCCGCCAACAGACGGCGTCTGGGACGTCTGCTCCTTCTGCGTTGGCGGCGGCGCCGCCGGCTGGGCCTGTACCTCAGCTGGCTGCTTCTTCTTCTTCTTTTTCTTCTTGGGGGCAGGCTTGGGTTCCGCCGTTTGCTTGGAGTCGAGCGTAGGCTTGATGACTTCAAGGGCCTTGCTCACCTCGGACCACGACGCCGGCGCGAGCTCGTAGCCGTCGAGCTTGTCGAGGATAGGGAGCGCCACGCCGGCGGTGGGCTTCTTGGCGTCCTGCTCTTCCTCCTCCTCTTCCTCTTCATCGTCGTCTTCGTATTCGTCATCACTCTGGTCTGCCTCGACGTCGCCGTTGGCGGCGGCGGCGTTCTGCTTGGCGATGAGCCACGGCTCCTCGACGGCGCTGATGTCGAACAGGGAGACGCTGGTGGCCGGAGGGCGGTAGGCGACCTCGGCCACCGCCACTTCCTTGGAGCCCGAGCAACCCATGGTGCGCCTGGTGCCTTGGAGCTAGGCGAGGTGAGAGACTTGGCTGGCGAGCTCCAGGAACGGCTTTTGTGGCTGTGGAGGGAAGGCGAGTTCGGAGGAGAGGATGCGATGGAAGCTGTGGAGGGAGTGGGCTGCTTGGGTGGTGATAAGATGGTGCGCACGGATGGACTCGCGGCCCGGTTAACATCAGAGCTGCTCCCAAATTTCTTCCCGCCGCTCTGCGCCATGGAATTGCATTTCCTGTTTCCTTGTCTCTTTGTCTTCGAAAAACCAGTGGCCGAGAGTGCTTAAACCAATACTGATATACTACTAGTACACACCAAGCTACAGTAGGCTCTACATCTCAGTCGACTGGAAATTCGGATTTTTTTTGTTGATGATCAATACGAGTTAGTACTTCTCACCTAACCAAAATCCACATGGTTACACACATTGTATAGATTGGGTTTTTATTTTATGGGGCATAACTTTATTTTTTGTTATGCAACTACATTTTTAACCAGCTGAATTGATGTGCTAGTTACTGCCAAAAAAAATGATGCGATAAAAAAATTGCGAGAAAACTTTCGATCTATTCATCTTCAATCAAGACAGTACAAAGAACACCAGGAATAATAAAAATTACATCCAGATCCGTAAACCACCTAGCAACGACTACAAGCACTGAAGCGAGCCGAAGGCACGCCGCCGTCATCGCCCCTCCCTCGGCGGAGTCGGGCACAACTTGTTGTAGTAGACAGTCGGGAAGTTGTCGTGCTAAGGCCCCATAGAACTAGCGCACCATAACAGCAACCGCCGCCGATGAAGAATAACGTAGATCGAAAGGATCCGACCCGAAGACGCACGAACATAAACGAACAACAACCAGATCCGAGCAAAGATTCCACGCAGCCACCTCCTCCTCCTCCAAAAAAAGCCAGGGTTTCTGCCTCTCGCCAGCTCTGTCGCAGGTCCACCTTGTCTCCGGTGGCCCTAGGGCCATGGGGCGCGGTGGATCCTAACAAGGGCCAGTTGGAGGACTCCGTTGTGAGTCGTTCCTTTGAGATATGTTAGGGTTTGTGTCCTGCTCAGGAAGGCGAGACGGCGGGGGCTCCCTGAAGATGGAATAAAGGTCTCTCCGCCTAGCCCCCGTTTCGGTGGTGCGTCTAGCATCGTTGGTGAGCGTGTGGAGGTGTGTCTCAGGTGGATCTATCCTTGGTGAATTTGCTACCAGTATAACAACAATGCGTTGATCCACCGTGGTCGTTACTTCCCTACCAAAGGTCCGAAGCCAGGCTAACCTTGTCGATGACAGCCGGGAAGTCTTCATGCATTAGTCATATCCTTAGTTTTCCTCCTCCCCAAGAAGCGACTCCCATGCGACTAGGGTTTTCCCTCTTCCCATCGGTGTCGGTCCGCCTCACTTTCGATCCTCTTTGGGTCATGGAGGTGGAGAGGTCCCGCTCCTCTTAGGCGAGAGGGACCATGCTCTTGTCCTTGTTTGGTTCATCGTCCCGGTTGGGGCTTGTGGCGGCGCCGATGCCCCCTACTAGGGATAATGTCTCTATGTCCAATCCCCCCTCCTCCTCGGTGGTGCATTCTAGCGGCGTTAGAGGGTGTGTGACGATGTGTCTCCATCATCTCGTGGGATTCGATCATGCTGGTGTTTGATGGATCTGTTTAGAACCAATCTTTGTTTTTCTTCGGTTATGTGTCTACATATTTGATCCTTTCGATCTAAATTTTCTTGATTGACGACAGTTATTCTGGTGCACTGATCCAATCTTTGTTTTACTTCAGTTATGTGTCTACATATTTGATCCTTCCAATCTAAATTTTCTTGATTGACGACAATTATTCTGGTGCATTGGTCCGATCGGGCCTTAGCACGACCACTTCCATACTAAAACAAGGTTTGCTCGCTTCTTGAGATGACATTAATCTACACTGGAGCACCGTCGAATTCGTCCATGAACAAACTCAAGAAGGATCAAAACCCAAAAGACCAACTCGAAGGTGAGACACTGCCTTTCATCTGAACACCACTGCAAGAAAAAACCTAACTTAAACTACTAGCCATAGCGAAGAAGCTGGGATTCCTCCTCTCCACACAACCAAACAAGCAGAGGGGAGAAGAGCCCATGGGCTGGCCGATGGGGCCAAAAGGGATTTAGATCTGCCGCAGCTTGTGTGAGAGAAGGAGAAGACGATTGACCACTATTAGAGTGAATTTGTACATATGAGTCACAAAACAGAAGCTTCATACAATATGGGCTACAAAATAGAGCCGAAAGGGATTAGATTTGCCACCCCTTGTGTGAGCGAGAAACAATTGACCACCATTGGATGGAAGTTGTACATATGAGCCACAAAATAGAAGCTTCATACAATATCGTAGTAATTTTTCTATGTCCATCGCCTGTCTGAATGTGTTTGTGCTCATGTATGCACCGGAAGCGAGGCTTCATGCTGCGTCGGCCTACATTGCTCGTATCTTGTGGAGTGCTGCTTAACCCTCTAGAACAAGTATACACAAACGAATGAGTAGCAGCCGTCCGATCCAGTAAATGAACGGCTCATAAACCAGGAGTTCACATCCGTACGGACGTGCTGACAGCGCTTCCGTGTAGCCAATTTGTACTCGTAACTATCCTTTTTTTTATCCAAACGTCCAGTTCTTTAGTGTACCAAGAGTAAGTAATACCATCTAGAAAAATAACAGGAATAAAACAATGTGCAACGTTAATCGAGCTTGGTGCTTGTGGCCTTGTGGGCCACAATCGTCTCACACTGGTTGTTAGCTGTCCACGTAGTCCAATAGAAAAATGAAAGTGATTCCAGGACAGTCGCTTTCATCTCCAGTCGAATCTCATCCGTTCAAGTTATGTATTTCACACCACTTAATTGTTTTCCTGGTTGAAACACGGTTGTCATTTACCAGCTGGAAACTGGATCATTAAAAATCAAAAGCGCATGACATGGGAAAAAATGTCATTTTTTAGTTTTTTCTCCTTTTTTTACAAGGCATTACATATTCAAATGTTAAGATAGACACTTCTAGGTACAGCTTATTGTTACAAGGTTGCAAGCACAAATATTTCGAGGTGTTGCATGTTCCGTCTTCAGGACCATCCGCATGAAAACATATATGGCATGATCCTAAAACTCAACAGCTATATTTCATTTATTTTGGAAAGCCGCACATATGTAAAAAAAAAAGTGGCTATGCCATCATAAACATCTTAGCACATATATTAATGACTGCAAATCCGGTAGCAGCAATGGATATTCCCAGGTTCGTAACCCAAGGCGGCTTAATTCTTCTTAATATCGTAAACCATATACCGCCCGGTTTTGGGGGCTGAAAGCGAAAACCAACAAGATTCGGATTCGACCCTGTTTAGTGGTCGCTAAGCAGGACACACAAGTACTAGACGAACACCCAGCTCATGCATCGCACCACAAGATCAACAGACTACTTTAGTGAATCACTGTTAAAATCCTCCTAATTTTCCATCTTTACCAATGTTAAAATCCTCCTAATTTTCCATCTTTACCAATATCAAACTAAACTAAGAGCCATCAGTCATAACTGTAGCCAACCCATCCGTCCAAACCAAGGCATTCAGAATGATAATACATTAAGCCAATCGTGTAGCATCTAACAGTATTTAGTAGGTATTCTTATTCACTAAGGCTATTTATTTCCAATGGTCAATCCCATTTAAGTAAAGCAGGTTAGTGGAACATCAACAAGCAATAGGCTGAGTATTTGAAACTCCAATTAATACAAAAACCTAAAAAAAAGGTTGGGAGCCTCGTTGATAAAAAATACATCTAGAGAAAACAAGTCAATCAATCAGACAAAACTACAACATTCATACCTTCTAGGATGCAGCCTCCAATGCTAACATAGCAGCAAAGGATAACCAAGCAGAGATGATAACCAACTGTCTGCCTACAAGGAACTACCCCAGTTGACAACTCACCAAAACTGCTGACCTTAAAACATAAGATTCATCAAGCAACCAAATGTCATTTTTGTATCATCAAAAGCAACACGAGCAAAGTAGGCGCGAAGCAAAAGAATGAAAGAAACTACAACCAAAATATAATAAAAATGGTCCTTTTCATATACTCAAAATACTATGTGGGTGACTGGTTACCCCAGGGAAGAGATAGGTGAATTCCCTGAGCCTGCCTCAGGGGGGCATAGGCTAGGATACGCTGATTCAACAAAAAAACACGCCAAGGGGTGAAAAATTATGGGTGGTTATTTGGTTGGCTTCATGAATGATGCATCTCAAAATCACTTAACCGAGGTCAATTCGAGTCTAGACATGGGAGCAGGCTCATTTTCTCCGTTCATGGGAGCCAGCACCAATGCTTTTTGCATCTGTCAGGCCCGGCTACCAAGTGCAAGCTGACCAACCAATTAAGGGGATTGAAAAACATGCTGCATGAGCTATGCAAGTGAATGGATGAGCCAGCCCACCAATCACCCTCTATGTCCCTCTTGTACAAATTTGCTTGGGAGTGCTAACGCACTAATGCAATACAAATTTGCCTTTATCACATTTGTGAAATTCAGGTTCAGTTAATTCAATACCATGTTGGATTTACCAGCTAAAGCTACGAAAATAGGAGGTTTTGTCACCGAACAGCTTACATAAAGGGCAGCCCGGTGCATGTAGCTCCCGCTTGCGCAGGGTCCGGGGAAGGGTCGGAAATAAAACTCACCTAACTGTCCGAGTGTCCATAAGGTTTTAGATATAGTAGCAACAGAAGTTTGAAGCATTGGATGCGCCATTCAGTAAGTAGAAAATCATGTATAAAGATTATAAAATAGCATGTGCATGGTAAAAACATACAGCATTAAGGGAAGGTGACTCAAAAATATAAATAATACTATTTATTTAAAGCAAATGAGACCAATAATGTTTGTAATGCAGGTAACTATGTGAACTAGTAATATCCTACGTCGCGGTACATAACAAAATTTGCAGATATACTCATATACATAAAAATGAATGTCCTCAAATAATATAGAAAATACAGCATATAACCAGCAAGACATGCATTCCTAAGATTTAAATGATTGACTTGCTCATATTAAACCAAGCAAGGTTCGCCATCACTAGAGCAGTGTTGTACGCAGTATGTTATAGCAACAACAAAAAATGCTACCAGCAACTACTCGACTGCCCTTTGGTCCAACAGGTGCAATATATTAAGCTCTTGCTGCTATAGCTTATGATAGTCTACTATAAATATGTCACTGCAAAGGCCTCTGGGATAGTTGTTCTGCCTGAATTTGCTAAAAGTAATTAATACAGGACACTAGGAAACGATTTGAGATATGTGTAGGTACTATTACCAGTATTTGATACTAGATATTAGGGTATTGGTCCGGCGAATAGTGGTCATGTCAGTACTTAATAATGCAGATGTCAGACAAAAATTCATAATGATAACTAATAGGTTATTTCCCTTTATAGAAGTTCACAACATCGTATGATAGGGTTCTCACACAAAAAGGTTAGAAACTTTCCAACCCCAAGCTACGGCTTGCATAAAGTGATAGATTCAGGCAGCTATAATGCTTTCCATATCTGGTGCCACAACTTTGGGAGATTATAAAAGGAACCTAGAGAAGTTCCACCACTGGAATTTTAGTCTTTGTTCAGCATAATTATCCATTCACGCATGCAACTCTGCAGACAGAGTGATGAAAAATTCAAACACACATAAGGTTACTAGCTTCATTGCCCAGCACGCAAACAGCATCACCTGGGCGTATGATCTCCCCAGAAGGATCAAAATATTAGAAGGGGATGCATCACCTTCAGAGATTTGAAATCTCATGGGGCAGGTGGTTCACTTAGAACAAATGCTTGAACAAGACTTCGGGCTGCATGCATCTGATCCGGTGTGCCAGATATCATAACAGGTGTATCCATGGAATCAGCCAGCGGTTCCTCGATTGTTATCTTAGCTCCTGAAAACTGCATATAGGATTAATTATGTCATATGTCAGTCATACACATTAGTTAACCAGATATGCCACATGACACAACATTCGGACACAAACCTCACGTATCATATTCAAACAACCTCCATCATGCCCACATAGAGCAGGTATAACTAATCTTGGAACCATGATATTTCCAGTTATGATTGGCCTAGATGAATGAACAGGTCTGCAATTAAATTTTATCAGTACATACATGATGTTTTCTGATGTTGCTAATCAAAAGGGAAGGAAATTTAAAACACAAGACAAGAAACAAACCCTGAAAATCCACCCATTCCTCTGTGTGCCATTCCAGGAATGCCAGATACTGACATCGGATCACCAACATCCTGCATGCCCAACAAAGTTGAGAGTAGGATCACGATGGTATAGGGCTATAAGCAAAAACGTTATGAACTTATGGCCTATTAAAGCCATTTGCCTGATTAATAATCTACAATCCAATGCAGCATGTGATATATATTTGATCACTATTGACTTTGTTAATTAGATGGCGACTGCAATTCTGGTGCCATGACTCATAGATTAATTCACAACAAATCAGGCAAGTCTCGCATCAAAACTCTTGCATGCCCATCTTATGCAATGCCACGCTAACTGGTGACCAAATCTGGTCCCCAGCCAAGCCAATCATTATAAGCAGACTTAAAATATTTCCAAAGAAAGAGGAGCTTTGCTTAGGATGTCCAACATAATTTTGTCAACTGACAAACCAAAAGAACTGAACGCTGTAAACTACTGTTCCTCTTATAGCATGCTCAAGAAAATATTGGAAGAGAACAAATCGGTCGTACCTTTGTGGTCCAAGGAGCAGACATCTCATCCAATGGTCGTCCCATGAAATCTTTATGAAACTGAGATGCATTAGGATAAATCCTAGGAGATGTAGATTCATGGATTCCCGCAAATGCACCAAACTGAGGATCCAGCAAACCAAAAGGTGGCTGCATACTGGGACCCATTGAAGCCATTCTGTCCCGGAAAAGATTGTTACGTAGCCTAGCAGTTATCTGCATCAGAGCTTCCTGAATAGCCTCAGAATCCCCGGTTATCTAAAAGAGTAGAAATTCTGCAGTTAATTAACCTGGAAATGGAACTAAAAGTGTTGTACAAAATATCCAGTCTGGTAAAGCCAATATGTAAAATAACAGATGAAGTTGGCATTCGTCAAGGCAAAGATCTTAATGCATTGTTTGTAATATTGATAAATAGAATATGTTCAATCCAACAAAAGCAGACCTGAACAACTTCATCAATTTCTTGTACACCCCTTGGGATCTTGTCTTTGCTCAACACTATTATATGGGCTTTTGACAGCTTCCTCATTTCAGCTATGATACTGCCACCTTTGCCAAGGAGGCAGCCAACTTGGTTAGGTGAAACGATCAGCCTAGATATTGCAGGACCCTCCTTGTTAGAGGTGGGTGGCGTAATTTTACGCTGCACATGCAAAATTGCATTCTGTGCTGGGGAAATGCCATCACCTGGATGCTACAGAGCACAAAGAAAAATTAAAACATTAGAAAGACTACTTTCCAGGTAGAGGATAACTGCCATTCAGAATGGAATGCTAACAAAAAATACTAAAAATGTCATAGCAAACTCCAATGCTATGATTTGCTATTAACAATGAATGCCGCATGTCTCAAAATAAGAAACGGACATTTGAAAAATTTATGGCAGAGTATGAGGAAAGAAGTACAAAACACCAGAAATGTGCCCCAAAATTCTTGTGCCATACAACCTTCTAATGGATTTACAATGTCCACTAAAACAACAATTTACCAGATTACCTACTACAATATTACCACCAGTTATGACAGGCTCCCTGGCAACCACATTTCTGGTTGCTGCCTGTACTCCCAAGAAATGGTACTGCATACAAGTGTGTCGTGCTACCAAATGGTAGCCTTGAGGACAAAGCATGAAAAAATATATGAAAATTGCGAATAACACATTCAAAGAATCCAATTATCTAGAAACGCTGGAGAATGAAATAAAAACATTATCTATTCATTTTAATCCTTAAATGCCTTCACGGCCAAAAAACAAGTCACAGAATAGGCTAAAGGGGTAATGAATAGTTACTGGGTTTATTTAACGAATGAAACTGCACTGTCAAGAGAAAAGTAAGGTTGTTACCGCAGGTCCAGAGATGATTATGATGTGATCATCTGACTTTGGAATAGTCTCAAGAATATTTATTTCACAACCTGTATCTTTCTGAATAGTCTTGATACTGTTTCCACCCTTCCCTATAATACTTCCGACCTTGTCACTTGAACATAATAGCCTGAAGGTGAGAGGTTCTGGGGGAACTGAAGCGTTGCCATGCATGAGAGCATCAGGAAAAGCAGAACAGGGAGGAATGTTTGAGCGTTGGTCAGGAAAAGTTGAGAAAGGTGCAACATTTGGCCTTTGGTCAATGGTATCAAAAGGTCCCCTGGCATGGGATGGCCCTTGAAAAGGGAGATGAAAGTTAGGTGGCATTCCTGGAGGAAGACCATCTGAGCGATCGAAGGTGCGTGATGATGAACCAGAAGGATGAACAACAGGAACTACATCACTTTCCCTAGGGGGGTGAGTAAAGAGCACTTGAGCCACTGCATTCAGACCTTTCTTAACTGAGTCAAGCTCTCCATTAATCTGCAGAAATGATATATCAAGAAATGCCAGAACTATAATCTTCCAAAAGCAAAGTCTTTACACTACAAAAGATTATTGCAAGGAACAAGAAAACTAAATTCAGTACTGAGAAAATCTACCTGACAAAGTTCATCTTTGAGTAAAGCACATAAAGGAAGATTCTCCTTTGAAACTCGGATTTCACAGCCACTATCAGCGGACATTTGCTTAATCACACTACCTCGAATTCCCAAAAGCGAACCTACTTGGCTATCTAGCACCAACAATCTGAAAGAAACAGGAGTTTTCTGGCCTGATGCATCTTCAGTTCCATTTTCACTTTCAGTTATAAAAATCCTATCAAAGACATGCAAAACGGCGTTCATTGCTGATGGTATTACCCTCTCTGGCTCCAACTTTGTAGTTTTTGCAACAGAAGAATCATCATTTTCTTCCTTGCTGTCATCTCTCTCTGCATCATCTTGTTCTTCCTTGCCGTGGGCATTATCTGAATCATCCTTTTCTTCCTTACTGTGGTCTTTCTCCTTCTCATGCTCGCCATCAGCAGAAACAGCAGTACCACCATCATTCTCTTTACCTTGCTCGTGGATAGCTTCTTTGTCCTTCTCAACGGTAGTTATGACAATAACTCTCTCATCACAACCAGGGACTGCTTCATCAACCCGGATTTTCACTCCGTTTTCTTGCCTTATCTTTGCAATGATGCTACCACCTTTACCAATAACATTCCCACATTTCTCAGTAGGGCAAAGAATGCGGATAAGAGGAACTCCAGGCTGTATTGTCAGCTGAGGCTGCTGCGAAGGAGCATGTTTTGTCTTTTGCCACTTGGCCCGACCATTGTGTTCTGAATACTTCTTCTGGAATGGTCTCTTGGAAGGGTACGCATGCGAAGCCATGTCGTATACTGCCTGACAGGCAAGCGGAGAGCACCAAAGAAAATAAGAAATTAGCTACTGTGCCAATAACAGACGAATAAATATGACCATTATCTAGTACCAAATATCAGCGGCCCAATTGTCACAACAAGATGATAATTTAACATACAGATTTACAGCACTCAAGTAACCATAAAAAAACAGCATCACATGACAAATATGGTTAAATGTGCAACAAATAGGAGGGCATGGCACATCCATATCAACAGAGGCAGATCAAACGTGCTACTTCTAATGCCAGGATTACTAAGAGGAAACCACACTAGTGCTTGCTACCAATACATAACAGGCCCTAGTTCCTAGACCTACATCCAGGGACGGACCTAGTGAAGTCCATCGGGCTACGGTTGGAAAAATAAACTGCTGTCGGTGCTCCGCCAAGTAGCAAACAGAGAGCATGCAAAAGAAAAAACTTCCCGGGCAATATAAGCATGTTAGGGTTCGTTGCCAACAGAGGAAATCAATACAGGTGCGGATGGATCTCCGCTCCACGGAGATACTGTAGAGCGGAGGAGGTGGGGAGCAGTACTACGAGAGAAGAATACCTTCGAGGCTCCCGTGCTTCGGCGGAAGAAGGGCTGGAGCAGCGGGGCTGTTCGGCGGAGAGGGTTTCGGCGACGCCGTCGGGAGGGGAGGGCGAAGAGGAAGCTCTGCTTCTGGACCCTTTTTTCAGATCCCTTTTGTTGGGCCTCGGCAGAAGCCGAAGCTCGTAACTTGAAGGTCTGAGTGGGCCGAAACGTTCACTTCATACCGGCCCTCTCCAATTCTTCAAGCTAAGTACTTCCCACTTCTTCAAGCACTCCCTCAGTCTCATAATATAAGAACGTTTTTCAAGCTATGTTAACTTGAAAAACGTTTTTATATTATAGGACGAAGGGAGTACTTCCCACGGGTTCACTTAAAAAAAAGTACTTCCCATTGGTTGCCTAAAAAAACATTTCCCATGGGAGCAAGAAGGAGTTTAAGCCATCTCATGGAATTCGGCAAGGGGATCTGCTTTCTCCATACTTGCTTTTGTTAGCGGCAGAGGGCCTGTCGTGCCTATTAAAATCAAAAAGTGAGTCATCTAACTTAAGTGGACTGCAAGTGGCACCTTCAGCGCCATCGGTGAACCATTTACTTTTTGCAGATGACAATATGTTGTTCTTCAAGGCAAATGATATGGGGGCTAATGAGGTGAACCAAGTGTTATATACTTATTGAAGCTTCTGGGCAGTGAATAAATTTTGGAAAATCATATATCTTTTTCAGCAAGAGTGTTCCAGATTCCATTCGTCATGAGATAAAAGGAGTGATAGACATCCCCAATGAAACTTTGAATGAAAAGTACTTAGACATGCCTTCTGATATTGAGTCATCGAGGAATGGGGCTTTTAAATAATTTAATGATGGATTATGGAGCAAGATCCAAGGATGGATTGAGAACACATTGTCAACTGTGGGAAAAGAAGTTTTGGTTAAAGCGGTTGCGCAAGCAATACATGTCTATTCCATGTCATGCTTTAAACTGCCTAGAGGATTTGTGTGGACATCTTACTATGCTCATAAGGAAATTTTGGTGGGGGAGCAAGAATGGCCAACGCAAGCCGCACTTGGTGTCTTGAATGGAAATGACACAACCAAAAGCTATCGGGGGCTAGGATTTAAAGATATTGAGTTGTTTAATGGCCATGTTGGCCGGACAAGCATTGTGCTTATTGCAGAATTCTAAGTCCCTTAGTGCTCGCATGTCAAAGCACTAAAAAAAGACACATCCGTGACATTTTGAGTCGAACAAAAAAATCATGTCATGCTTATGACACTTCTATGACGATAATTGTGACAAAACCCGATACCATCATAGATGTGGTGGGCTCCTACTTCTATGACAAAAAATCATGACAGTAAATGGGTTTTTCGTCCTGAGCGGGCCGGAGACGCACCTGCATGACATTCTTTGGGTCATCCATGACGGAAAAAATCATGGTAGAAGCGAGGGCAAGGAAAATTTCGGGGAGTTCCCGGTTAAGGTGGGTGGTCGGGCCGAGCGATGCACGGAGGTTTGCGCATTTCTCTCGTACACGTACGCGCGCGTGTGCGAGGTGCATCGCTCTAACTGAATCCGAGCGAGGCGTTGGGCTCTAACTGAACCCGAGCGATTGCACTAGCTACATAATTGAACCCTGATCGATCCCTTGTTGTTAACTAAACCGGAGTGATTCCTTCGCTATTGCTGCTAACCGAAGCCGATCGAAGTTGCCTCTTGACGAACAGTTCCCAGCGGGGGGTGGATGAACAGGATCTCGTGGTAGTAGAGGCCGTTGCCGCTGGATGAACACGACCCTGATCGAGGAGGTGGGGGTGGATGAACAGTAGCCGGTAGAGGGACCCCTTACGTGGAGGGCTGGTTGAATAGGACCCCATGGAGGGGCTGGTTGAACATGACCCTGTGGAGGGTTGATTGAACAGTAGCCGGTGGAGGTTGGATGAATAGTACCCCGTGGACGGCTGGATGAATAGTAGCCAGTGGAGGCTGGATGAATAGGACCCCATGGATGAAAGTAGCTGGTGGAGGCTGGAGGAAGTCGACGGTGGATGAGCAGTAGCAGGTGGAGGCTAGAGAAAGTCGACGGTGGATGAACAGTAGCCCGTGGAGTCCTGTTATGCGGTACACCACACCCCTCCCGATGAACAGGACACCGTTTCGACCATAGGAGCTCCAACACAAGTCAGTTTCCTTTGTTTTGCGGTACGCCACACCCCTCCCGATCAACATGACCACGTTTCGACCGTACGCGGTCGAACACAAGTCTGTTTCCTCCGTTTTACGGTATGCCAGACCATTCCCGATGAGCAGAACCCCATTTTGACCGTACGCGGTCGAATAGAAGGCCCGTTTCCTCCGTTCTGCGGTACGCCGGACCTTGTTTCGGCTGTTTTGTTCAAGCCAGTTGGCTCCCGATGAACACGACGTATTTCGTTGCCTCCCGATGAATACGACGTATTTCGTTGCCTCCCGATGAACACGACGCAGTTTCTTCGTTCTGACCCAGCCGGTTGGCTTCTGATGAACAAGACGTCGTTGTTGCCGTCTGTTGCCTCTTCATGTACACGAGCCATGGTCGTACAAATGCGCGAGTACGCGTTTGAGACCCCGCCCGTATGTACGTACGTGACCGTATTTTTTGGCATCTGGCTGTATGTACGTGTACACGGTTTTGACTGGACTGACTGAACTGCTACGTCGGGGGCTCTAGTACTACACGTGTCGCTGCTTGCTCGGCCACGGTTCATCATTGCAGAGAAACCGAACGACCAATATGTATGTACATGTTCGTGACCAGAATGACAACGCTACGTACGCTTCGACCAGATGGGTCCCGGCTATCAGGGAGGATAAGGAGGCACTTCCCTATGTGCGGAGTTATTAATGGTGGGTTCGAGCTGTCGGTGGGAGGATTCATTTTTTTCGCGCCTAATATGGAGGCACTTCCTTACGTGCGAAGATGTAGCTGGTGGGTCCATCTATCAGCCTCACTGCCCAACCATACTACCACTGGCCAGGCCATAGGACGCTGAAACAGGCGGTACGGCGGGCGCGGGTTTGGGCGACTGGAGCAACAAGGCCAGAGGTTGAAGACGCAACTTGGCCGTTAGATTAGCATCCAATGGCCAGTGTAGCTAGAATCGTTTATTGACTAAGTTGACAAAGCCCTGCGTACGCGTTAACTTAGTAGGCCCACAAGTCAGCCTTCAAATCTGTTGGGTCCTAGCTAGCAAGGGGAATCAATTTTTTCGCGTAATAAGGTGGCATTTCCTTGCGTGCGAAGATGTTTTTTGGTTTCTTTAATTTCTTCTTTTTCGAGTTAGAATAAAAAGAAAACAATTTAGCATCTTTGGTACAATCTATATTTTCATGAAAAGGATCATAATAAAGCTGGTGGGTCCTAGCTGTCAGGGAGAGGAAACTTTTTATTTCCGCGTAATAAAGGAAGCACTTCCTTGCGTGCGAAGATGTATCTGGTGGGTTAAACCTGCCAGGGGGAGAAAATATTTGTTTTCGCATAATACGGGGGCACTTGCTGCATGCGGCCATGGGCCATGTGGGTCCCTAATGTCAGCAAATCCATGTACATGCCTCATCTGATGGCTATCGTTTGTTGACAAAGTTGACCACGTCGCGCCGAGTGAACCAACTAGTGAACGATGGTGAGTATTACGAAGGGAACGACCCGGATCCGGTGAAGACACGGGAGTGGATGCCCACGCGGAGGGGAGTACGAGGTTCACTGGTTCGTCTGCGGTATGAGGCTGCCATCGCCGAAGAAGAATAGGAGGTGTTGGTGAGTAGAGGAATGGCCTGGACGACGTTTGGGAGTAGGGTGGGCCGGTGAAGCCTGCGTGGCAGCACAGCCGGCCATGGGAGGCGGTAGCAAGCGATACCGTCGGCGATGGTTTGGGCTGCTAAAGCAAGAATATCTAAGATTGAAGAAGCACTACAGCCGTTGGATGGACATCCAACGGCCACTGCTGTTAGAATCGTGTCTTGACTATAAGTTTACATAGCCTTGCATACATCTTAGGAGGCCCACAAGGCTTCCGTACATGTCACTGACTATAATTCTCAAAAAAATAGTAGACCCACAAGTGAGCATCATATCTATGGCAGAGAACATATAGCCCATTTGCAATTTGTAATAATGTACAACCCATTTTTGAATTTTAATGGAATTTACTACAATTCATTTACAGTCTGTTAAAAATACAGCTCATTTTCTAGCCAGGACAACAATTAATAATTTCAGCCAACCTCTCGAAATGGAATTCAACCAAAAATCCCACATTTTGATGGGATCCAAAATATTTTTATCCCGACATTTTGAGTCAGACTAAATATAATTTCAAAATGAATTTGTATTAGGTAAAAATCTAGAGAAATATTGCACGTGCAAGAAGTAATGAAATTAAAATTTCTAAATTCAAAAAATAATACTTTTGAAACTAATTACTTGTTTGGTGCATTTTTGTATATTTACAGCCCAATTTTTATAATTATATCTCATTTATTGTTTCTTAAAGCCTATTTTCTTGTTTGGCCTAATGCATTCCTCATAGGAAAGATTTACGGCCCAACGGTGCGGAGAATAACAAGTTGACCTGGGTTGGGTATTCCGCAAAAAAAACGTATAGCTGGGCTAGCCATTTTCACCTTAAAAAATAATCTCTAAGCTGAATATTTGGTCGACATAAAATAACAGCCTGGGCTAGACGGGCCATAGCCTGCCCAGTTGATACCATGCTCCTTTGAACAACAACAAAAACATTGCTCAAGAAAAACTCCGCTTACACCTAAAAAACAAATATTGTTCGAGCTGCTGGGTTCGAACTGTCGACCGCTCCTTGTGCAATTCTCTCCTTTATTGACTATATAGGTTGATGATGGTGTGGGACTGTGATGTCAGGAGACCAGAAGAAAGCAAAAAACTATAGTTGTATATAATAAGGAGGAACTTGCATACATACGGCTATGGCCCTGGTGGGTCCCTACTATCATCCTCTCCAAGTAAAGTCATCTCCTGATTCTTCATGTTCGTTGACCATGTTGACAACGCGAGACGGCGACGGCACGACGAGCACAACAGCTCGAAGGACGACGGAGAAGGCCTCGCGGGCCCTATAGATGGTCTAATACAACGCCCAATTCTTATTCGGGAAGTCAGGATCATCAGACACCTATGAGCACCTTCGAGAGACTGAGACAACATGAAATGATAAGGCCGCACTTGGGAGCTCTGGATTGCTTCACACCTGTATTAAGATACAAGTGTAATTTACTCGTCACCGAAAACAACGCGTAAAATACAAGCATAATGAAACCGAGGGCCCGAGGTTTGTAACAAAAACTGGTGAGTTACGCGTGTAATTTGAGAGACCAGTATATATTTTACTAGTCGAAATCAATCAACCAACCAAGCGCTTCGCCCAAGACCATCTGCTTTTATTTACAAGTGTCAGTTTTACAAGCGGTTTTGGTTGGAAAATGACGATCCAATCATGGTCTAAGATGATGAGTTTGTCGGAAGATCATATGGTTTCACCTCTAACCTACCCGAGTTTTCGTGTAGGCTATGAATGAAATATAAGACGATGAACTTCTTAAGCACAGAAACAACAAAAGAGGATGATCTTCTTAACATGCAAATCACTGGCATTAGATCAACATGCAAAACAATACGAAGCATTATTCTCAGGAGGCACGGTGAATAGCTCGTGATGCCGCATGCCACAACATTCCAAGCTCAAATTTGCAATCAAACTCACAAGGCCTGGCATTACATAGACAACATTCAGAATAAACTCTTAAAATACCTTATAAGTCGACATTCATGTGACTATGCATCTCAGCAGAGTAAATTTTTACTTCTAAACTGAACACATGAATAGGAAACAACGATCGACTCTGCTCACAGCAAAGGGCGTCCCACTCAAAAATATCAAATGCGTGTCTTCTGGCTAACATCAATGAGCAAAATTTGACAAGGTTTTCCAATTCCAATATATTAAACTAATGTCTTCTTGCTAACATCAATGATTAAAATTTGACAAGATTTTCCCATTCAAAATATGTAATGCCTATGATTGTGGAATAGGCAGGGGTTGTCATCAGTTTGCACATTGAAATGGCACATGAAGCCGGATTAGCCAACATATCTTTTTGTGCAGTTCAACTGAAATCAAACAATGTCTTGTGTAGCACGGTGGATTTTGTATTTATATGCTGCAAGAAAACAAAGACACATCAGCACATACATGAATATTGGCCCAAGTGTCAACCCACCAATCGGTGACTGACAAACTAAAAGTATGGTAAACAGATTACCATACCCAAATGCCCCATCATTGTTGCTTAGATTAACATTGGCAGACTAGGAGTCCTATCTTGGCTTCTTGTACTTGTTTGGGTACTTGTTTGTCTAGTGTTCCTCTGAACCACAAGTAAAGCAACCATCTCTCTTTTTGTCTTTCTTCTTACCATTCTTAAGGTAGTATTCTGTTGGACAAAGTTATTTCCCTTGAACTTGTGGGAATTCTTCTACCTTGAAGACGTTGGTAGCTCCATTCAGGCGGGCATGGTTTGTCATCAGTTTGCACATTGAAATGACACATGGAGACGGATTAACAGCGTATCTTTTTGTGCAGTTCCACTGAAATCAAACAATGTCTTGAGTAGCATGGTGGATTTCGTATTTATATGTTGCAAAGCATTAAACATGTTGGCGGCTCCATTCAAGTAGATAGTCCGGTGGCTCAAGGTGACGACGAATGATTAGAGAACCATTCGATGTATTGTGCGTGATGAAGTATTATGGAGGACACGAACCATCTGAACATTTTGTGTAGTTCCACTAAAATCAAGCTGAGCATCCATGTCTTCGTAAATACAGAAAAAGCATGATGAATATAATAGTGGTACTAGTTGATTAAACATACGCTTACAACTATAACAATCTTCATTATCTTAACAGGAAAAGATAACAATACAATAGCTTGAATTAAACATTTATTCAAAATAATACAACAATATAAGTAGCACAACATAACAAAGCACAATCATGTGGATGAAGGCCGATACTGACCTCATTTGTTACAGCTGCATCGGCAACTGACTTGGTCATACCTTTCCTCGTGGAGTGAATTTTACACTCCACCTGTTGTTGAGTTGCCCATGCTCTCTGCAGACTAGTCATGTCACCAGCGTCGACTAGTACTCTGTAAAGCTTCTCGATCATTCCTTGTGTAATGTAGCGCAAACACTGACTACTTCTTTCTGCAAAGTGGAAAGACCAACTAGGCCCACTAATGCAACAATTTGACTTAAACACATTGACTCCTTTTGTGCAGTTCAACTAAAATCAAAGTCGAAATAAAATCGAGCAGAAGTTTTGATATCCCTGTATGCAACAATAGGTATAAGGGAAACAATTACTGAGAAATAACGGTTGATGACTTATACTCCTAGAAGAAAAAACATCTACCTTATCTTAATGGTAAACAAAGTAGGAGAGTAGCAATTCTCAATCAGTGTGATTCATTCATATTAACTGAGACATTATCTTAACAATGCCTTGTTTCAACATGTATAAAGAACCGCAAAGAAGAAAAGTACCATTCCTAAAACAATGCGACTGATTCATATTAACAGAGACGCTATCTTAACAATACCTTGGTTAAACATGGAGAAAGAACTACAAAGAAGGATAGTACCATTTGTAAAACACTGTAACTGATACATAATAACAGAGACATTTTCTCAACAATACATTTCTTAAACATGCACTCCGGCCAATCCCTAACAGAAATGGTACTCCCGTCGATCCCTAACAAGTGTTGCAGTTTTGAACTAAGATTCAGTAGTTAATTCTGAGAGTGGCATTGCTTAATTTTTCCAGCGGCATTAGATTAACAAAAAGCATAAACAGTTCCAGGGAGAGTGGGCGCAACAACACCATATGCTTCCATCTACTTATGAAGGGGTTGATGCAGAGTTTGTTGTAACAAAGCAACAAGCATCATGTCTGGAGTGGTCCCATTTTTGTTCACTACTTAATGGGAAAAGACAACAATACAATAGCTTCAATTCAACATTTATTTAAAACAGTACCAATACAAGTAGCACAACATCTCAAAGCACAGTGCACAATCATGTGGATGAAGGCGTGTACTGACCTTTCATGAGACGGACAAGATAAAATACGAATCTACCAACATGAATAGGAAATTCAATCTCGTTTTGTGCAGTTGCACTGAAATCAAGCAAATTTGCCGGTGTGACATTTAAGTTCGCTATAGCAACAAGTTGAATAAATATTCCTGTTTTAACAGAGGCAAAAAATAAAACAATTACGGGACAATAAAGAAGGATGAAACATACGGCGACAAAAAGAAGCATCTAACTTATCTTGATGGAAAACATAGTAGGATAGTAGCATTTCTAAAACGGTTGCATTGATTCATATTAACAAAGACATTCTCTTAAAACAACATTCGTTAAAAATGTAATTTACTTTTAACAGTGGCATTGCTTCAATTTTTCCAGCGGCATTCTTAGATTAACAACAGCAAAATAGTTATATGGGACATGGTAGATGCCAGCACCATATGCGTCCACGCGTATGTTTGTTCTTTTTGGACCTCTTTCCTATGTGAGGGCAACAAATCTAGTCCTGCACAAACTACTCGACCCCTAGTTTCTTTCCTTTTTCAACAAAGAGATTGGTTCCTTACAGATGTGTGTACTGGGTTACCCCCCTTTTCACTTTTCGACCAACAAAGCAGCTAGATAGCCACTCTATACTACTTTGCCTCCCTCCTTTCCTCATTGAACCACGTCCTAGATTCATGCTCCACCTCACCCACCCTTCTTTCCTCTTTGAACCAAGACCTAGATTCGACTACAGAATCGAAAAAGATCCGCATGCAGCTAGAGCAATGACGGTTTCAAAGAAAGTTATACCTTAGGGTTATCAGGATGTGGATAGGCATGCGGCAAGAGGCCGGATCTGCCCACACTATGTACGACAGCGAGGAAGAAGGGGTCGGTGGCCCTCCCACACAAGCGCTGGGTGAAACAGAACAGTGCAGCCGGCAGTGGATTGCCTCCCTCGCCGAAGGCGACAGAGTGAATGTTGCACCTCCTCCCCTTGCCGGTGCGAGGGGATCCGGACGACTACTTCACCAGCTATGAGGGGGGAGAGAGAGACAGAGGCCAACACAGTCTTGTTTAGATCTGGTGAAGAGGGTGAGAGACTGTGAATATAGCAAACCATAGCAAAGGAATGCTGCGCCTCCAGCGTGTATATATATATGTAGTGCGGTGAGAGTGTGGAGAGTGCAAACCCTAGCGAACAAGCGCTGAGGCTCCAACTTATATAGTACTTATATAGTACTTGTGTATACTACTAATATATAGTGGAGTGGTTTTCTTTTTCTCTCCACAACAATCATTTTAAATTTTGTAAGTACGAAAAGAGACTCTTTATTTAACGTACCAGTGAAGGAAACTACTTAAGATGAACTAACGATCCACGCATCCTGGTCGCACTTCCTGTCCTTCACGTGTGGTACACCATCCTTTGTTAAGTGAACAACCACACATGCGCCAAATTATCAGAAAGGTGTGAGAGTGTGTACAAATAAATAATTTTAATTTCAATTATCGGAAAGGTGTGAGAGTATGTACAGTTTGCCCTCTCTCAATAATTATGGTTTGTTGTGTTCGGCCTAAACTTGGTCAAACTTTACAAAGTTTGACTTCAGTCAAATCTAATATGAAGAGTAAATAAAAACGGAGGGCTACTACGTCCATCCGGGTTTTTAGTCCACACCATATTTTTAATCAAAGTCTGACCACATATTTAGTTAATAGTTGGACAAATAAAATTATAGGGGAGCTGAAGACAAAGTTGTGAGAAGGCTTAGAAATCAATACAAAACTTATGCTCTTAGTACCAACGTCGATGCTTCTTCGAGGAAACATCTGGTTCATAGCCAATAGTGTGATAAAATTGCACCAACGTTGTCGGGGGGATGGACCCCAGGCAGGCAACGGAACCCGAATCCTCTTCAAAAACAACGGGGTTGGCACTGCCCCTCAATACCGGCACGCGCTTGGCTGGGTCACTCGACCCGGCAAAGCCCCGCAAGCCGGCCAGACTAGCCGACCCGGCAAGACACGTCGACTCGGCCCCAACAACTAGCGCAAGATAGCCGAACCCGGCACGACCAAATCCTCCTCAACAAGCCAGTGCCACCCGTGGCGTGCTACGCAATCCAGCCGCGGGTCAACTCCCGTCCCATCCAGGCCGTATGATGGGGATAAGACTTCAATCAATGATGACCGAGGCAACAGTGCCCCGCCCATGCCTCTGGTCAACGGGTACGTAGCAACAGTGCCCCTCACCTACCCGCTGACCAGGGCCGGCGTGGCTACAGTGCCCCCGCCTTCACCACTAACAACAGCAAGCGGCGACTTGACGGAGAGCATTGTACGCGACTCGACTCAGCCACGCCCTGATGATCGACAAGACGGCGCACAACCCCCCTAGGCATGCGGGGCCCGCACCTAGGGGAACCCGGCGAACCACAAGCACTCAGCGGGACCCAGCCCGGGTTCCCAGACACCGATAATACGGACCCACCGACTTGTAACATTACCATTGTACCCCTGGGGGGTTGACCTATAAAGCCCCCCAGGAGCACTCATGCACACAAGGAGACATGCTCATACGCAAGAGAACTCATTCCATCACACACACCTAGTTAGCAACACCCGAGGAGAGGGAACTACCTAAGCCTTGGCCAGCTTCCTTCCTCCTCCATACAGCTCCAGGAGCAACATTGTACTATCAATCATACAACTACACTCGGCAGGACTAGGGGTATTATCTCTCCGGAGAACCCCGAACCTGGGTATGTCCGGCGTTCCGCGCCCGCTCATGCCAACCTCGCCTCTGGAGTCCACCAGTGCCCTCGAGCCTCCTCCTCTCTTTAGCCATCCCTTGGCATCTGCCGTGCACCCACCACGACAGTTGGCGCCCACCGTGGGGCAGCTCGAGGAGCTGGCCGGGAGCATGCTTCAGACGGGGCCCTTCTCCTACACCGACGAGTCCGTCGCGCTGGCGGACGACGTCATCGACGCGCTTGCCGCCTCCTTCGCCGTGCTGCGCATCTACGATGCGTTCACGGCCGACGAGTACCCCAGCGAGGTGCTCAGCTACTCCGACTCTCCCCTCTCCCTCGGCGGCGGTGTTTCTGCCGGGGTAGTGGACGTTCATGTGGAGGTCTTCGTCACCGGCGACGGCGTCTCCTCCTTGTCAAGCGAGACGAGGAAGGCTGCCGAAGCTAGGGCCGCAGCGGAACGGATCGAGCCGTCCGATCCGTTGCGCACCGCGATGCAGCACCTCCGCATCCCCATCGGCATCGACGTTGACGCCACCAACGTCCCTGAGGCCCAAACCAGCTCGAGGAAAGGCGCCAGCAGATGCTGGACATGTCCGAGACGCTCGCCGCCACTCAGCGTCGCCTGGACGCCGCTCAGCTAGAGCGCGATGCCGCCTACGGATTCACGCCTGTCACGGCCGGCCCAAGTCGGGTCGCCGATGTGCGTACCCGGGGAGGAGCGATCGGCCGGGCCCTCGGCGCCGTCCCAACTGTCTACGAGACCCCAGTGAAGAACATGCGCGCTGCCCAGGCAGCCGCATCCGGCCTGGACCAGCTCGCGGGTGAGGAGCTGAAAGAGCACATCGGGCAGATGCGCGAATCCTCCACGCCACCAACACCCAACAGGACCGCCTCAACCAGCTCGCCAAGCCGGCGGGATCCGGCTCCGCCCACCTTGGCGGTTCCGACGAACTTCTGCACACCGCTTCATCGCCACCCAGCGAGGCGCACTCCGGCCGAGCCCGGACTCGGCGCGACCCGGTCGCTATAGCCGCCGATGGATTGGGCGATGAGCCCGTCCTACAGATCCGGACCTGGCCAGCATGGCCGGCGTCCGGCTCCAACCGACCCGGCCCCCCGAGGCCTGGTCGCAAGTCGACTCGGCCCACGCGCCATCGACGACACCGACGCTTGCCACCGCCTTGATCGGCTCGCTCGCTCCATAGAAAAGGAGGAGAGCGGCGCTATCGGGCCGGCGTGCTTCGGCCCGCGCATCCGGGAGGAGCCCTTCCCCAAAGGATTCATGCTCCCCATGACACCCCCAAGTACAATGGGACGATGAAGCCAGAAGACTGGCTCACCGACTACACCATGGCCATTGGCATCACCGGTGCCAATCGTCGTCTCGCCGTGCGCTACGCATCGCTCATGCTCCAAGGGTCGGCCCGCACATGGTTGAACAGCCTGCCGATGGGCAGCATCAACACATGGGTGGACTTCGAGGAAGCCCTCATCCGCAACTTCACGGGGACCTACAAGCGACCCGGCCGCCCTAGGCAGCTCGCCATGTGCGTGCATGGGCCTACAGAGACCGGTCGCGAGTACCTCGCACGCTGGACCGAGCTCCGGAACAGCTGCGAGGGCGTCCATGAAGTCCAGGCGATCCAGTACTTCGTCAATGGGTGCCGAGACGGCACCCTCCTCAAGCACAAGCTCTTACGCTCCGAGCTGACTACCATGGCCGCGCTCATGGTGACGGCAGACAAGTACGCCAACGCCGACTCCGCCATGAAGATCCAGGTGGCGCTGGATGAAGCCGGCAAGGCGAAGCCGGTTCCCCCTCCGAAGCCGGCCGGCGAAAGCAGCCGGCAGCAACATCACCAGAACAACAAGCGCAAGGTCGACCAGCTGGCGCCGCGTCGCGACGACTGGCTCATCGCGGCCGCCGAGCCCGCGGCGGACCCGGCGGCGAAGCACCAGCAAACCGGCAAGACGGCATGGCAACCCGCCATGAGCTTCGAGAAGATGCTCGACGCCCCCTGCAAGCACCACAGCGGCGCAAAAACCTCCACGCACACGCTTCAGCAGTGTGCCATCACCAAGCGCATCATGAGGGGCGACGTCCCGCCCCCTCCGGCTCTGGCTCCAGGCGCGGGACAGTTGCCTTCGCCTCCACCGCCGCCTCCAGCTAGCGGCGCGATGCGCGATGATGCCTACCCAGACCAGAACGCGGCCTACGTCGTCTTCACCAGCCTCGGCGACGACAAGCGCAGCGAGCGCCTCCTTCGGCAGGAAGTGAACACCATCGTCCCGTCCAAGCCGGAGTTCATGCATTGGTCGGATCGCCCGATCACTTGGACCCGGGAGGATCACCCGGCAGTCATGCCAAGTCCGGGTGGTTACGCCCTCGTCCTCAACCCCACCATCATCGCGCGACACACATGCAAGTTCTCCCGAGTCCTCATCAATGACAGCAGCAGCATCAACATCCTCTACCGCGACACAATGACCAAGCTCGGCCTCAAGGCCGAGGACCTGGAGCCGACCCGAACGATCTTCCACGGCATCGTGCCCGGCCTCTCCTGCTCCCCCATTGGCCGGGTCCGGCTAGACGTCCTGTTCGGTGACAGTAGCCACTTCCGGCGCGAACCGATCTGGTTCGAGGTGGTGGACCTGTCCAGCGCGTATCACGTGTTGCTGGGCCAGCCCGCGCACGCCAAGTTCATGGCGGTTCCCCACTACGCATACCCGAAGATGAATATGCCGGGTCCCAAGGGCCTCATCACCATCACCGGCGATTACCGCAAGTCCCTGGAGTGCGCCCGAGACGGTGCCAAGTTGGCCGAGTCGCTGGTCATTGCCGAGGAGCGTCGCTAGCTCGACCGGATCGTCGCCCTGGCAGGCGAGGCCTCCGCCGCGTCGATCCCGACCTCGGACCCGGCCGACGAGGCTGCCTTCAAGCCCTCCAAGGAGATCAAGAAAGTGAAGCTCAACCCAGAAGACCCCAGCTGCAGCAAGTACGTTGTTGTAGGCGCCCGCCTCGACAGCAAATAGGAGGGCGAGCTCGTCGACTTCCTCCGTGAGAATCGGGATATCTTCGCATGGACCCCCAAGGACATGCCGGGTATCCCGAGGAAGTACGCCGATCACAAACTTCACGTTCGCAAGGACGCCAAGCCTGTCCGTCAACCCCTACGACGATTTTCCGAAGAAAAGAGAAAACCATTGGTGAAGAGGTCGCCAAGCTTTTGGCGGCCGGCTTCATAATGGAAGTGTTTCAGCACGAGTGGCTGGCCAATCCAGTCCTCGTCCTGAAGAAGAACAAGACCTGGCGCATGTGTATCGACTACACCAGCCTCAACAAGGCCTGTCCCAAAGATCCGTTCGCCCTCCCTCGGATCGACCAAGTCATCGACTCGACTGCCGGGTGTGAGCTCCTCTCCTTCCTGGACGCTTATTCCGGCTACCACCAGATCAAGCTGGACCCGGCTGACGCCCTAAAGACGTCCTTCATCACGCCCTTTGGGGCGTATTGCTACATCACCATGTCGTTCGGCTTGAAGAACGCCGACGCCACCTTCCAGCGTTGCATGCAGAAATGCCTGCTGCCGCAACTCGGCCGCAATATCCACGTGTACGTGGACAACATCGTGGTGAAGAACAAGCAGCACCTCACGCTCCTCGACGATTTGAAGGAAACATTCGCCAACCTCCGCGAATACAAGGTCAAGCTTAACCCGGAAAAATGCGTCTTCGGCGTCCCGGTCCGAAAGCTACTCGGCTTCCTTGTCTCGGAACGCGGCATTAAGGCGAACCCGGAGAAGATCAAGGCCATCGAGCGCATGCACAAGCCGGCTCGGCTGCGCGATGTCCAGAAGTTCACCGGATGCTTGGCCTCGGTCAGCCGGTTTCTAAGCCGGCTGGGCGAGAGGGCATTGCCCCTGTACCAGCTGATGAAGAAGACGAGCCCGTTCGAATGGAACGGCAAGGCAGACGAGGCCTTCCAAGACCTCAAACACATGCTCTCCACCGCACCAGTCCTGGCCATGCCAACCGACAAGGAGCCGCTGCTTCTTTACATAGCCGCGACCTCGCGGGCGGTCAGCACAGTGCTGGTGGTCGAGCGACCAGAGAAGGGAAAGATCCAAGCCGTCCAGCGCCCAGTCTACTACCTGGGCGAGGTGCTCTCCAACTCCAAGCAGAACTACCCGCACTATCAGAAGATGTGTTACGGCGTGTACCTCACCGCCAAGAAGCTGAAGTAGTATTTCCAAGAGCACGTTGTCACCATGGTCAGCACGACGCCTATCGGAGAAATCATTGGGTGTCGGGACGCCTCTGGCCGGGTTGCCAAGTGGGCGATCCAGCTAGCCGGCCACACCATTCTCTATGAGCCCCGCACCACGATCAAGTCTCAAGCCCTGGCCGACTTCCTCGTCGACTGGACCGAGACCCAGTACTTGCCGCCCCCTCCTGACTCGACGCATTGACGCATGCACTTCGACGGGTACAAGATGTGACTCGGCTTAGGGGCCGACATCGTACTGTTGTCCACGAAGGGCGACCGGCTCCGCTACGCGCTCCACATCCACTTCGCCGCCTCCAACAACGTCACTGAGTACGAAGCCCTTGTGCACGGCCTCCGGCTTGCCAAGGAACTCGGCATCTGGCGCATCATGTGCTACGGCGACTCGGACCTGGTGGTGCAGCAGTGCTTCGGCGAATGGGACGCCCGCGACCCCAACATGGCAAGCTACCGCTTCCTCGTCTAGAAGCTGTCCGGATCCTTCAAGGGCTGCGAGTTCCTCCATGTCTCGTGCGCGGAGAACGAAGCAGCCGACACACTCGCCAAGATCGCCTCATCACGACAAGCCATCCCGTCCGGCGTCTCCTCGAGCACCTGCGCAAGCCGTCCGTCAAGCCATCGCCGGACTCCGAGTCCATCCATGTTCCAAACGACCCGGCCGCACCTCAACCCGGCCCGGGGACTGCTCAACCCGGCCTGGGGACTGCTGAACCCGGCCCAGGGGCAGCTCAGCTCGACCCGGCCACCATCGTCCCAGACCCGGCCGTCGCCATACCTGACCCGGGGCTGCTCAACCCGGCTCGGGGGCTGCCGACTCGGAACCCACCCTGGTGGCCGTCCTCGCCATGGTTACAGCTCCATCTTGGGCCCTCCCTATATCAGAATTTTTGGAGAACGGGGTTCTCCCATGGATGAGACCGAAGCTCGGCAGTGCAGCGTCGGGCGTCCGCCTACAGCATCATCAACAATGAGCTCGTCAAGCGCAGCTCCACTGGCGTGTTCCAGCGCTGCGTCAAGCAGGAACGGGGCATCGACATCCTCCGCGACATACATCAGGGCGAGTGCGGGCACCACGCCGCATCACGATCCCTGGTGGTCAAGGCATTCCGCCATGGTTTCTACTGGCCCACAACCCTCGAAAATGCCGAGTCGCTAGTCCTCAAGTGTGAGGGATGCCAGTGCTTCAGCAAACGCAGCCACTAGCCAGCGTCAGCACTACGCACCATACCGATCGCCTGGCCCTTCGTGGTCTGGGGACTCGACATGGTGGGACCCTTCAAAACCGCTCGAGGCGGCATGACACACTTGCTGGTGGAAGTGGACAAATTTACCAAGTGGATCGAGGCAAGACCAATCAAGAAACTAGACGGGCCAACAGCCGTCCGGTTCATCAAGGACATAGCGGTGCGCTACGACATGCCAAACAGCATCATCACCGACAACGGCACCAACTTCGCCAAGGGTGCGCTCGAATAATACTGCTCCGTCTTCGGCATCCGCCTCGCCCTGGCCTCTATTGCGCATCCGCAGTCCAACGGGCCAATGGACTCATCTTGTCCGACGTCAAGCCGCTCATCCGCTCACCCGGCAGCTGGCTTGACGAGTTGCCAGCCGTTCTCTAGAGTCTACGCACCACGCCGAATCGATCGACCGGGTTCACCCTGTTCTTCCTCGTCTCGGAGCCGAAGCCATCATCCCGACCGACGTCGAGTTTGACTCGCCGCACGTCGTGATGTACACCGAAGCCGAAGCCAGAGAAGCCCACGAAGATGGCGTCGACCTGCTCGAAGAAGCATGCCTCCTGGCGCTCAGTCGCTCGACCATCTACCAGCAAGGCCTGAGGCACTACCACAGCAAGAAGATCAAGCCCCTTGCGTTCCGTGAGGGCGACCTCGTCCTCCGACTCGTCCAAGAGCAGGCAGGCCAGCACAAGCTGTCCCCTCCATGGGAGGGCCCATTCATCGTGAGCAAGGCCTTGCGTGACCGCAACGCCTACTACCTCATCGACGCACGCAAGTCAAGGAAGCGCAAGAAGGACACCGCCGGTGAAGAAACGACCCGACCGTGGAACGCGGAACTCCTCTGCCCGTTTTACAGTTAGCCGCACGAGCGTATGTATCGTCGCCTTTTGTAAACACATGAAACTATGGGGTCCCCGAACGAGACTCGGGGGCTGCCTTTTGTCAACCAAGTTATTGCGTCCCTATTTTCTTGCATCACTATACCACTGAACCCGACCACCGGTCCGACTGGCTCGACCCGGGGGCTGGCCGGCCCGGTCGCCACCCCGCCGCCTTACTTGGTGATTCCTGATAAAGTTAGGATGCCGCGGTCCCCCACTTCGCCCTAAAGCCACAGATCCAGCTTTGGCTATTGGCTGGCAAGAACAACGGGCCAAAGCTCCTTTATGCTTCATACACTAAGTCAAAGGCTGTTGGGTCGATCAACCCGGCCCACCATTCATCAAATGAACAGCCGCACGACCGGCTGCTCGCCAACCGGCTTCACCGGATTGCCGCCAACCGGCCCAGTGGGTGTTTCGCTCGCGCTCAACGTTTCGAGGGACCCAAGTCCTGCGCGCTCCTCTCAAAGAACCGAGCTCCTTGTCATGGACCGGATCCTCGACCGTCTGACTCGCGGGGGGGGGGGGGAGGTTTGAGAAAGGAAAAGCGCATGAAATCGGTCCAAAAAACGGAAGGAAAAAAGCAAAAGCACCCACGACATCCACACGGGTATTTAAATAAAGGCCTGCGGCCCGAGTTCATTACACCCTAAAACCCCCAGTGGGTGGGTGGACCTGCTATTTAACAAATTTTACAAAGTGTCCCAGGCATCTCTAGCGCCGCGTCGCGACGTTGACGGCTCTCCCCTGGCGCCTCCGGGTCCAGCGTGGCGCTGGTGTCCTCCTCAGCGCCCGCGTCACGGTAGACGCCCGTCTCCTCCGAGCTCCCCTCCGGATCATGGAGGAGCAAGCCGTAGTCGTCGCCGTCCACGACCCTGCCGTCTTCCGTCCGCTCCGGATGGAACTCGTCGTGGAAGGTGAACTCGGCGATGTAGCTGGCCGGGAGGCAATCCGGCTGGCTTGCTCCTGCAAGTGCTGCTCCAAACCGGCCCACTGGCCCATCAACGCGTCCAGCTGCAGGTCCGGATGCTAGGACAACGTGAACCGGAGCGCCATCTCAGCACCAGCGCGAGCGGCAGAGACGCGGCAGTCGCCAAGCCGGTCCGGCCCCATCTCCAACCAACGCGCCAGGCGCGAGAAGCTGCTCGGTTGGACGGAGTCCGGCCATAGGGCCGCCGTCATCGCGGTGCCGACCTGGGACAGCCGCCCCAACTGCATTCCCAGGACCTGCAGGCGGGCCTCAGCGGCGGCAATGATCTTCGGGAAGGTCCAGGCCACCCGCGGATCTGTCCCGGACCCAACGACGCCAATCGGGTCGCGCTGATGGCAGACGGTTTCCTTCGCCAGCCGTTGCGTCTCCGGGAAGGCCCCTGCCGCAAAGGAAAAAACAAGTTAGAAGAAGAACAACAAGAAAGCAAGGCCGGATCCCGACCCGGCGAACGACAAGAAAAAGCACTTACTGGAGAAGGACTCTTCCAAGTGTTGCACTTCAAACAACATACCACGCCGCTCCCGTTCGATGGCGCGATCGCGCTCCTTGAGCGTCTTCTCCAGATCGACCGGCTTGGCAAGGGCCGCCTTTAGCTCGGCGTCCTTGTCTTCGGCCGCCTTCTCGGCCGCCTCACAGCGACGGGCCTCGTCCTGACGGGCCCCCTCAGCCGTGGCGACCTGCTCCCGCAGGCGATCCACCTCAGCCTGCAGCCGGCCCTTGTCGTCGGCCAACTGGCCGCGCTGCTGGTCCGCCTCCACCAGGGCCTACTGCACCTCTGCCACCTTGGCGGCTTCCACCTTAAGGTGCTCCACCTCGGCCTCGAGGCGGCTCTTGTGACCCGCCAGCTGCTCATGCAGCCGGTTGGCCTCATCAAGAGACTGCCGAGCCGCGGACGCCTCCGCCCTTGCTTGCGCCACCTCGACGCCAAGACGGCCGGTGTCGGCAACGAGCCGGTCGTAGTGATGACCAGCCCGGAGCAGACGAGCCCGCCAGGACAACACCTTGGCTGCGAAAAACAAGGACTCAACAGAAGAAAAAAGCAAGACTTAAGATTTGGCCCAACTGTTACACAGTTGGCCCGAATCTCGGGGGCTACACCCAGTGGGTGCGCTAGCGCGCCCCCACTAGAAAAGAGCACGAGAATACCCGCGGCGATGCGGAGCTCCCCCTCCTTGGTGACAAGCTACTCCTTGAGCTCCCGGTTCTTGCCCAGGAGACGATTGTAGGCGACGACCCGGAAAGCGTCGAGATGCTGAAGAAAGCAGAAGTCAGAACAAGGCCAACACTCTAAAGATTCGACCCAACTACTACGTAGTTGGCCCGAACCTCTCGGGCTACACCTAGTGGGTACGCTAGCGCGCCCCCACAAAGAAGAAATTACAAGAGAACTTACCAGAACGGCACGCTCCAGGTCGCGCGTCCACTCCACCTCGGCCTGGGCGAAGGCCTCGAGCCGTTCCATCCGGCCTCACAGGCGGCGACTGACGGCGTCCAGCGCTGCCTCCTCCTGGGTCTGAGGCCCGAAGACAACGGCGCTCCCGCTCCGCGCTGGCTGTGGCATGGCAGCTCGGCGCCCTCCCTGCTGGGGCACCAAGGCGTACTCCCCGCTGGCCGCTCGCGACGCGGCCAGCACCTCCTCCGACGCCCCTCCTGGCGCCGACGATGACCCGGACGCCGGGACGCCCTGCGTCGCCATCTCTAACCTAGACGCCAGGACGCCCTGCGTCACCTGCTCCGGCCCAGCTGCCAGGGTGGCCTCCGGCACCGCCGCCCGCAGCGTCTCCTCCAGAACGGCGCCGCCTCCACCACCATCAGCCCTCGCTCGCCCGACCACGTCGGCCCACGGCGGGGAGTCATCCGCCACCTCCACGACCGCCCGGTCGGGGATCACCACCGCAGCCCGGCCTCCACGACCGCGCTCCCTCGCCAGCGACGGCTCAAAGACCGTCGCCGCCATGACCATGCCCTTCGGCATTTCGCGCCAGGCGGACTCCGCACCGCCTCGCGCCCATGCCGCCGCCGTGTCGGTCCAAGCACGGACCGACGCCGCCTTCAGCTTCGCCTCGGCCCGGTTCTTGTCCCGCTAGGCCACGGCTTCGGCGTCGTTCGGATCCAGGCCAAGGTCCGAGTCGGCCTGTTCCTCCACCTCGGCCTGGTCGGCGAGGTCGGACCAGCTCTTGCAGAACTCGGCCCCTTCGGCGGCCGTGGCTTCCGCCATCGCCATCGCCAGCGTGATTGGCAACCTGAAGAAGAAGATGGAATAAGTAGAAAAGAAACAAGACTAGCTCAAGAAAAGAAAAGCTGAGCGCAAACGAGAGATGAAGCCTACCCCGCTAAGACCGGGACCGGGGTTGGCCCCCCGTGCCCGCCGCTGCGCTTCCTCTTGGCCGGCCTCCCGGCCCTGGCCGGGTCCGCCGTGCGCTTCGGGGCCTGGGGTCGCGACACAATGCTGTCTTTCCCATGCGGGCGGCTCGGTGCCGCCCCATGTGAGGACCCGGCTCCACCCGCATCACCGCCTGCCCCGCCCAACACCGCTACACCAACAACTGGCGTCATGATCGACCGTTCCGTGCCGCGGTCAGCAATTCAAGACACATGAAGAAAAACATGATACTTACCTGCATGACACCCAGCGCCGGCGTCGGACTCGGCCTCCTCCTCCCCGCCTCGAGCCGCGGGCTCCTCTAGCGCCACCGGCGCCACCTGCGACAAGGCCCAGGCGTAAGGATGCCGAATCGCGTTCAGAAGTACCACCCGCATCGCGTCGGGACAGACAAGAAGGTGCACGACGACAAAGTAAGAAGATCAGACACTCACCTGCGACGCCGGGTTCGACCGGCTGTACGGCGCCTTGCCGAACTCCCAGTCCTTCCCAAGGTTGGCCTTTGAGATGTCGTTCACGCCAGGCGCGATCTGCACCGCGGACAGCCGCATCGACCCCATGCGGTTGGGGTCTTGAAGGCCGACCATCTCGCCGATGAGGCAGGAGCGCCCCTGAAGCGGAAGGACCCGACACTTGATGAACGCGGCGAGGAGGTCGGTGCCGGTGAGCCCCTTCTGCGTCCTCATCACTGATACGTCTCCATCGTATCTACTTTTCCAAACACTTTTGCCCTTGTTTTGGACTCTAACTTGTATGATTTGAATGGAACTAACCCGGACTGACGCTGTTTTCAGCAGAATTGCCATGGTGTTGTTTTATGTGCAGAAAAAAATATTCTCGGAATGACCTAAAACTCCACGGAACATCTTAGAAAAAACAATAAAAATCCTCGCCAAAGATGAAGACCAGGGGGCCCACACCCTTCTCACGAGGGTGGGGGCGCCCCCCTAGGGCGGGCCCCCTACCTCGTGGGCCCCCTGGAAACCCTCCGACGCCAACTCCAACTCTATATATTTGCTTTCGGAGAGAAAAAAATTAGGGAGAAGAAAATCATCGCGTTTTATGATACAGAGCCGCCGCCAAGCCCTAAAACCTCGCGGGAGGGCTGATCTGGAGTCCGTTCAGGGCTCCGGAGAGGGGGACTCGTCGTCGTCGTCATCATCAACCATCCTCCATCACCAATTTCATGATGCTCACCGCCGTGCGTGAGTAATTGCATCATAGGCTTGCTGGACGGTGATGGGTTGGATGAGATTTATCATGTAATCGAGTTAATTTTGTTAGGGTTTGATCCCTAGTATCCATTATGTTCTGAGATTGATGTTGCTATGACTTTGCTATGCTTAATGCTTGTCACTAGGGCCCGAGTGCCATGATTTCAGATCTGAACCTATTATGTTTTCATGAATATATGTGAGTTCTTGATCCTATCTTGCAAGTCTATAGTCACCTACTATGTGTTATGATCCGGCAACCCCGAAGTGACAATAATCGGGACCACTCCCGGTGATGACCATAGTTTGAGGAGTTCATGTATTCACTATGTGCTAATGCTTTGTTCCGCTTCTCTATTAAAAGGAGGCCTTAATATCCCTAAGTTTCCAATAGGACCCCGCTGCCACAGGAGGGTAGGACAAAAGATGTCATGCAAGTTCTTTTCCATAAGCACGTATGACTATATACGGAATACATGCGTACACATTGATGAATTTCGAGCTAGTTCTGTGTCACCCTATGTTATGACTGTTACATGATGAATCGCATCCGGCATAATTATCCATCACTGATCCGGTGCCTACGAGTTTTCCATATACCGGTTCTCATTTATTTTACTTTTCCGCTGCTACTGTTACAATCACTACAAAATACCAAAAATACTACTTTTGCTGTCTTTACTTTTGTTGCCGCTACCACCACTATCATATTAGTTTGCTACTAAACACTTTACTACAAATACTAAGTTTCCAGGTGTGGTTGAATTGACAACTCAGCTGCTAATACTTGAGAATATTCTTTGGCTCCCCTTGTGTCGAATCAATAAATTTGGGTTGAATACTCTACCCTCGAAAGCTGTTGCGATCCCCTATACTTGTGGGTTATTGTCACACCCTAGCTAGTTCAAGCATTAGAGTGTGCATCATGTTTAATTTCCTTTTAAGTTTGAAATGGGGATGACAGAACCCCCAACACCCCCTCGAAACAACTAGGGTTTACTAAAGTTATTTTCAATGAACCTGAAATGCCCTTCTAAAAAGTTCACTCTCTTTGTCTTGGGTTGGAACCTCTCGCAAAATTGGTGCACAATTTTCTAGGTGAACAGAAGGTCATTGAATTAAATCATAAGTATTTGATTTTGGGCATTTAAATGCTATAAATAATTTAAATGCTCAAATAATTCTGGAAATAAATGTTTGCTGTTGGAATTATTCTAAACAGAGCCCACAATTATTTTCAGGATTTTTGGAAACGTTTTAGTATTTTTAATAAAGCCCAACAGTTGCAGAAAAAAATAGAAAAAAGAAACAAATAAGAAAAAGAGAGAGAGGGAAACCACCTGGGCCTCACCTGTGCTGGCCCAGCCCACCTGGCTCGGCCCAGCCGACTGGCCTTGCCAGTCGTCCTCCTCCTCCCGCCAGGAGGACCAGGAGCGCGTGGCCGGTGTCCGCGGCCACACACTGACCACCTCCTGCTTCTGCCGACGCCCTGGAGGCGTCTAGGGGTGCCACGCCGACCCCCACGTCCCCCTCTCTTCCTCCCTCACTCTCCCCCTCGTCTCCCTCACCCTCTCCCGTGATGGCCGAGCACGATCCTCGCCGCCGTTCGCCATAGTCGTCACCAGAGCCACCCCCTCACCCCTCCGACAAGCCCATTAGCTCCGCGCTATCGTCCTCGACCTCCTCGTCGACTCACGCGACGCCGGACGCCTCCAAGCACCTCCCCGGCGCCTTCTTCTTCCTCGGTCCGCCGAGATCGCCGGCAACGCCCCGATGACGTCCGGTCTCCCCCGAGCCCGCTGAGACGCGTTCTGCAACCGTCGTGAGCTCCTCCACCGAACCCCCCTCTTCTCTGCTTCGTTTGCTCGCCGTAGACGCCGCCCCCTTGCTCACCGTAGCACGCCGCCGCGCGAGCTCGACGCCGGCGTCACTCCGGTGACCTTTTGGTCAGGCGCGGGTGCCTAACGCACTCACCGCACCTCGTAGCGCCTCGCTAGAGCGTCCGTTTCCCCGCTAGCTCGCTGCAGCAGCAAAACCGCCAGCGGCCGAGCTCCGGCCGCCGCCACAAGCTCGATTCTGGCAAGCTCGCTCCACCCCAGCTCCTCCCACTTGCCCCACTAGATGTGCGCGAGCCCCAGCTACGCGTAGGATCAAACCGCGGTCGATTTGGTCGCCTGTGGGTGATTTCTGAAGCTCTCCGCCGTCTCGGCCTCGCCGGCGACTCAACGCCGGCGGGATTAACCCCGCTGACCAGGGGTTTGACCCCAGTTTGACTCCGCCTGAGACACTGATAGGTGGGGCCGGCTCCTATCTAATTTAGATTATTTTAAATTAGAGCTAATCACTCTGTTAGAGGTTAATGACGTCGTTAACTAACCCTCTCTCACTGACATGTGGGCCCAGAGCCTAACTAACCCAGTTTAGTGCTAACTAAACACTAACTAACTCTGCTAGTTAGCTGAGAGACTGACAGAAGGGGCCCACCAGTCAGGTTTGACCTGGGCTGGCGCCTTTGACCCGCTGACGTCACAGTGACGCAGTGCTGACGCATTAATCCAATTACTGGATTTATTCTTTAATAGGAAATTCCAGAAAATAGTCAAAACTTCTAAAAATCATAGAAAATCAACCATAGCTCCAAGTGCAAAGATTTATATATGAAAAATGATCAGAAAAATTCAATCTATCCATCTGTAATGGTTTCATGCATGACAAAACAAGTTAACCTTGCTGTTTAAGCAGAATAAGGTGATGCTCTAATAAGGCCATGTTTAATGAGCTAATATTTGAATCTTTGATTCAAATGAGTTCATCCCCTTATGTTTTAGCTTGCATTAGGCCAAGACACTTTCATCTTGCCATGTCATAGCATGCATCTTATTGTTGCATATTGCCATGTGTTGATTATGCTTCGGTGTGTCTTTCGTGGTAGGTTCTGCCTCCGAGGATAACCCCGAGTATCCGTCTGAAGGGCAGTACCCTACTACCACTACAACAGGCAAGAAACCCATTGATCATTCCGATACAACCCATGTTCCCGCTTCTGCTCTTGTTTACTGCATTAAGACAACGCGTTTCAAACTGCTTTGTGCTACGGTAGTTGAACCCTTATCCTCTGCATGACCTGTCATTGCCACAGTAACTAGATGAAACCCACTAGCATGTGTAGGAGTTGATTGAGCCATGTATGTGATTCCTACTTTGCTATGCCTGCTATGCTTAGAGTTGTGTCAGGTCTGGTTCATCCGGGTGATGGGCTAGAGTGAAATGGGTAACGTGAGGGATGTGTGGAATATGTTTTGGTAAAGGTATCGATGAGAGGCCATGTAGGAGTACATGGTGGGTTGTTTCATTGAGGCCGTCCCTAGGAACTGAGATCTGTATGTGTGATTTAAGATTCAGCTACTACCATGCATTGGGATCCTTAATTGACCCTCTCGGCTTCTTAAATACCTTAGTACTTTGTCCAGGAGTTGCAAATAGTTTCTGGTGTTTGTAGGTTATGCGTTGGCGGCCGTGCGTAGCGATGACCCTAGGGGTGGGCTATGTTGCGGTAGATACACCATGGCACGGTGTATCGAGTCACCCGTTTGGTGTCTTGGGAACCCTGTTCACATCGTTCGGGGCCGTATGTGGAAACCTCGGCCGGACTCCCTGCGAATGGAACGTGGATAGGCGATGAACCTGGACTAGAGACTTGAGTGTTTAGGTAGACCGTGGCCGACACCCTCGTTGGGCCTCCGCTTGAAGGTTGCCGAGTACATGTCTTGTGAACGGCGGTAAGTGGTGAAAGCGTGTATGACGAAGTACACCCCTGCAGGGTATAAAACTATTCGAATAGTCGCGTCCGCGGTAAAGGACTACTTGGTTGCCTATACAGTTCATAGACAAGTTAATGGATACTACTAAAAGACTCAAGATAAGTGTGAGTACCGAGGATGGCCCTCTCGTAGGATGACGAGGGAGGATCCACGGTGGAGTATTGTGTTGTTGAGTAGTGGACTCATGTGCGAAAACTATTTTACTAGTGAAATTCTGTAGGATAGCTTAGCCAAGAGTCAAAGCTGGCTTGCTGCAACAACCCCACCACCTTCTTGGGAATGAGCATGTATATTAGGTTCTGATGTAAGACTTGCTGAGTACCTTTGTACTCATGTTTGCTTAATTACTGTTTTCAGACGACAACACCGCCCCCTCTGATGGGTTCTACGTAGACCTTGACGTCGACGAGTGACTAGCCACCCAGGTGGTAATCCTGGCCATGGAGGGCCCTATGTAGATAGACAGGCTTCGAGAAGCCTTCTTTCTTTCTAGTGTCTGTACTCAGACTAGTTGCTTCCGCATGTGCTTGTATGATTGTATTACTTGAGTGTCGGGTCATGTGACCCCTATCTGTACGAACATGTTATGTATGGCTCTCTGGAGCCTTTAAATAAAGTTCTTGAGTTGTAGAGTTTTGTTGTGATGCCATGTTGTATGTACTCATATCGGGCATATTGTGTGTATGATTGAAATGCTTGGTATGAGTGGGATCCGACAATCTAGTTGTCTATCCTTGGCAGCCTTTCTTATGGGGAAATGTAGTCTAGCGTTCCTCGAGCCATAGTAGTCCGCTACAGCCCGGTTCACCGGAGTCCTGCTAGCCCAGCACTACTGTTCAGGACACTTGACTGGCCGGCATGTGTTTGTTCCTATGTCTGTCCCTTCGGGGAAATGTCACACGGTGATATCCGGAGTCCTGCCTAGCCTGCTACAGCCCGGGTTCCCCGGAGTCCTGTTAGCCCAGTGCTACAGCCCGAAATCACTCGCTGATGACCGACATGCTCGATGTGATTCATGTATGCCTGTCTCCATAGGTCTGTGCCGCTTTGGGTTCACGACTAGCCATGTCGGCCCGGGTTCTCTGTCATATGGATGCTAGCGACACTATCATATACGTGAGCCAAATGGCGCAAATGGTCCCAGGCCACGGTAAGGCGACACCCGTGGGATACCGTGCGTGAGGCCGCAAAGTGATATGAGGTGTTACCGGCTAGATCGATGTGGCTTGGAATCGGGGTCCTGACAGCGTTGGCATCAGAGCCGGACTGCCTGTAGGTTCGTTGAGCCAAACTGGTCGATGTCGAGTCTAGAAATGCTTTAGTTATATGTAGGGGAATTGATTGTGGGAGGGAACGTAAGGCTCTTTTACTCCTTTACCTTATGCCCTCTGATCTGAGTCATTCTCTTCTCATTCAACGTGGGTTAAGGACTAGGCTCTCTTCTTCTATCAGGTTCACGTGTTACTAATCCGTAGTAGCTTATAGGATTGTTGTTACAAGCCCAGTTCAGTTTCTACTATTTTTAGTATGTTGCTAATTGGATCAGAACCTTGATATGATGTTGTTGAGTGGTATTGCAAACTGTTGTGGATGTCTCAAATCTTTTTCTGAGCATTTACAGCCGTTATGCTGTCCAATTTTCCCTAGAAATTCTAATGTCTTTGCATTGTGGTTGTGCTTTCAGATGGCCAACCGTGCTCAAAACCAAGTGGTTCGCCTGACCCGGTGCCTCGACGTGCCCGGTCATACTATTAGTCCGGGTTAGTCCGGGTAATGATCGAGATGGGTAATGATCGAGACGGGTTACCGTTGGTATCCCGAATACACCGTCGAAGAGCAATTCCGAGACTTTAATCAAAGCCAATATTTATGCACTGTCAGGATATTTCCTTCTTATCCTGGATCTACCAAGCCCCTTCACTGTTCCTATGGACTCGGGGTTACTGTTGAGATGGCTGTGCAGGATGCTGCCTATTCCATGATGACCATCATGCGTGTCCGGACTGGCCTGCTTCGAAACACCGACTTCCGTTGCATGCCAGCTTCACTTTCGGGAGCGCAAGGGTATCTTCAGGCTATCTATGATGACTCCACTTAGGAGGACTCATTAACTCGTACCACTGCCGAGATGCTCAAAGATAAGGACTGAGAGAATCGGGCCTTGAGGCTGGAGCTTTTCAATACCCGTGCTGATCATTGGGCTACATTGACTCGGTTTGCACCTGCGGTGCAAGCTGGATGTATGGATACAAGGGATCTGTATCGTGTGAGATCTGCTCTGCCAGACATGGTGGATTGGCGTGATGTGGGAGGCATCACCCCACCCCGTGGTCCCCGCAGGCCACCGTTTGTTGGTCCAAGACCTCATCCTAGCCCCTATGGTCCATAGGCTCCTCAGGACCGTCTGTTTCCGGATGATCACGTTGAACTTCCAGGCTATGGAGGTGGCTTCTATGAGGACTACTACAGAGCTGTCTGAGTTAGTAGTAGTATCACTAGTATTGTAGTAGTTGTATCTCCACTGTCCTGCGTGACTTGTGGAATATGACTTTGTGTGTAATCAATTCCAGAGGTGTAGACAAATAATGTATAGGAGCTTGGAATGCCTCCGATGAGATGTAACGTCTTTCATCATAGTTGTACTATAGCCTGGGCTTGTACTAAACTATGTATGATGTGTATGACCGTTGGTATATATATGGCAGTTTTATATTACCATGACATATGGATGAACATCTCTGCATTCCGTGTTATCCATTACATTCTGCACTTCCTTGCTAAGTTTGAGCCATCCTTATCTAAACCGTTGTCTTGTTTTCTCCTAGGATGGTCAACACCCGCAGCAACCCTGCTGCCCCGGAGCAGGGGGAAGCCAGTGCAGCTAGGGGTGAAAATCTGCCTCACCCGCCTTCTCTAGTCGAAGTAATGCCGGAGGCGGAAAGAAACAAGCGTGAGACTAACCGCCTGCTGGAGCGAATTGAGCAGAACACTGCACGCCATCCGTGAAATGACTTGGTGTCAATCAATGACTTTATCAAGCTGTACCCACCAAAGTTTAACCATTCCGTCGAGCCCCTCGACGCGGATGACTAGCTTCGCAGCATCACCCACAAGCTACGTTCTGCTAACGTAGCCGAAGCCGACAAGGTTACTTATGCTGCCTATCACCTCGAAGGCCCTGCTAGCCTCTGGTGGGAAAACTTCGAAGCTATGCGCCCGGTCGGCCAAATTACTACTTGGGCTGAATTCAGTGAAGCTTTCCGTGAACATCACATTCCGGAAGGTCTCATGAATCGCAAGAGGGAGGAGTTCTGCAATTTCGCCCAAGGAAGACTGACTGTGGATGCATATAGTCGTGAATTTGGGAATCTGGCATGCTATGCCCCTGAGAAGGTATCTACTGACGCTAAGAAGCAGGCAAGGTTCCGCAAGGGACTTAGCCCTGAACTTCGCCGCGATCTTCGTCTGCACGAGTGCACCTCCTTTCAGAAGTTGGTCAATAAAGCCATCAGTTCTGAGACAGGCCAGACTGATTATGACGCTTCATGCAAGCACTCCCGTGATTTTGGCTCTTCATCCAGCTCTGGAGCTCAGAAGCGCCGGGTGTGGATCCCAAGCACGGCACTGCCACCCAGGTTCATCCCGAGGCCATCCTTTGAGGCGCCTCGTCCCAACCAGCAATTTGCACCGCCCAAGCCCTATGGTGGCCCCGCTACTAATGCTGCTCCACGCCCCAATGTTGTGACTTGTTTCAAGTGTGGAGAGCCGGGTCACTATAGCCGAGAGTGTCCCCAGAACAACAACCCCAATCAAACTGGAAAGTCTGTTGGCCGTGGTAAGCCCGCGGGAAAGACATTCTACGCCAAGCCGGCCACCACTGCCCGTGGCCATGTCAACTATGTTTCAGCCGAGGAGGCTCATGAGGATCCTAACGTCGTCCTTGGTACGCTCCTTGTTAACTGCCATCCGGCATCTGTTCTTTTCGATACTGGAGCATCTCATTCATTCATATCCGAGAACTATGCTCGAATGCATAACACGACATTCTGTGACATGCCCACTTCCATGGTAGTTCAAACTCCGGGTTCCAAATGGCAAACTTCTAGAGTAAGCCATGTGAACGAAATTTTTGTCGATAGACTTGTCTTCCTTGCATCCTTATTAGCTCTCAAGTCCTCGGACATAAACATCATCTTGGGTATGGACTGGATGTCAGCTCATTATGCTAAGATTGATTGTGCCACTAGAACCGTTCAACTTACTCACCCATCGGGCAAGACAGTCAATGTCTTAACTCGAGTGGCCAAGCGCCAGCTTACTCCCTAAATGCCAACCCCCTTCCAGACCTTGAGGATGTTCCGGTAGTCCGAGACTTTCCGGATGTCTTTCCAGAAGAACTGCCAGGTGTTCCACCTGACAGGGATGTCGAGTTTGTGATAGACCTTGTTCCAGGAACCGTTCCAATTTCTAGAAGACCCTACAAGATGGCACCCTTAGAACTAGCCGAGCTTAAGAACCAACTCGATGAGTCCTTGAAAAAGGGTTTCATCCGTCCTAGTTCCTCTCCTTGGGCTTGCCCCGTCCTCTTCGTCAAGAAGAAGGATGGAACGGATCGAATGGTTGTGGATTACCGACCTGTCAACTTGGTCACCATCAAGAACAAATACCCGCTTCCCAGGATCAACGATCTGTATGATCAGCTCGCTGGATCCTCAGTCTTTTCCAAGATGGATTTGAGGTTGGGCTACCATCAAATCAAAATCAGAAACGGGGACATTCCCAAAACGGCCTTTGTTACTCGTTATGGCCAATACGAGTACACCGTTATGTCCTTCGGTTTAACCAATGCCCCAGCTACCTTCTCTCGGTTAATGAACTCGGTCTTCATGGAGTATTTGGATAAATTCGTCGTAGTATACCTCGATGACATACTCATCTACTCCAAGAATGAAGAGGAACATGCCGAACATCTAAGGCTGGTATTGATGAAACTTCGAGAGCATCGCCTTTATGCCAAATTCTCCAAGTGTGAATTTTGGTTGCCAGAAGTGACCTATCTAGGCCATGTAATCTCTGGCAAGGGTATTGCTGTCAATCCCGAGCGAGTTCAAGCCGTCCTTGATTGGACTCCACCTGAGACGGTCAAGCAAGTTCGGAGCTTCCTTGGCTTAGCGAGTTATTGCCGCCGCTTCGTCGAGAATTTCTCCAAGGTTGCTAAACCTCTAACTGAACTCCTCAAGAAAGATAAAAAGTTCGAGTGGACTCCACAGTGTGAGTTCAGCTTTCAGGAACTGAAAAGACGCCTGACATCTGCTCCCGTACTGGTACCACCAGATTTCTCCAAGGACTTTATTATCTATTGCGACGCCTCGCGACAAGGACTAGGTTGCATACTCATGCAAGATCGTCAGGTAATTGCCTATGCTTCACGGCAATTACACCCACATGAGGAAAATTATCCCACACATGATCTAGAGCTTGCAGCTGTAGTCCATGCACTCAAAACTTGGCGACATTACCTCCTCGGTAATCGTTGCGAGATCTTCACCGATCACCAAAGTTTGAAATATATCTTCACCCAACCAGATTTGAATCTCAGGCAAAGACGTTGGGTCGAGTTGATCTCGGATTACGACTTAGGAATAACTTACACCCCGGGCAAAGCCAATGTCATGGCTGATGCGCTAAGCCGTAAGTCCTATTGTAACAACCTGATGTTACAACAAAGTCAACCACTTCTCCATGAGGAATTTCGTAAGCTTAATCTTCACATTGTTCCTCGAGGTTTTCTATCCACCCTGGTGGCGAAACCTAACCTTATGGATCAAATCATAACCGCCCAGCGGTATGATAAGGGCATATCCCGAATTAAGGAAAACATTGCTAGTGGAGTTGCTAAATGTTTCTCCGTGGATGAGCGAGGTGCTGTCTTCTTCGAGAACCGTTTGGTGGTTCCCAAGAAACAACATCTACGCCAGTTGATCCTTAAGGAAGCTCATGAATCCCCTCTCACCATTCATCCCGGTAGTACTAAAATGTATCAAGACCTACGCCAGAGGTTTTGGTGGACTAGGATGAAAAGAGAAATCGCTCAATACATTGCTAGCTGTGACGTCTGTCGTCGTGTTAAAGCAGAGCACCAACGGCCTGCTGGCACCCTTCAACCTTTGGCTATTCCCGAGTGGAAATGGGATAAAATCAGTATGGATTTCATCACTGGGTTTGCCAGGACCAAGAGAGGGAATAATGCCATCTTCGTCGTGATTGACCGTCTTTCCAAAGTAGCCCATTTCCTACCTGTTCGTGAGAGTATCACCGCTAGCCAGCTAGCCGATTTATACATCTTCCGAATAGTGTCTCTTCATGGTGTTCCATTGGAAATTAACTCAGACCGTGGGAGTCTCTTCACCTCTCGATTTTGGGGAAGTTTCCAAAATGCTATGGGAACTCGTCTCTCTTTTAGTACCGCCTTCCATCCTCAATCAAGTGGTCAAGTAGAATGAGTCAATCAAATTCTGGAAGATATGCTCCAAGCCTTTGTCATCTCGTTCGGAATGAGTTGGGAGAAATGCCTTCCATTCGCGGAGTTTGCTTATAACAATAGTTATCAAGCTAGCTTAGGCAAGGATCCTTTTGAAGTTCTCTATGGACGAAAATGTCGAACGCCTCTTAACTGGTCAGAAACCGGGGAAAGACAACTCGTTGGCCCGGATATGATTCAGGAAGCAGAAGAACAGGTTCGCGTTATTCGTGAGAAATTGAAAACAGCCCAATCTCGTCAAAAGAGTCAATATGATCGCAAACATAAGCCTATGACTTATGAAGTCGGCGAGAAGGCTTACCTTCGGGTTACTCCATTAAAGGGAACCCATCGTTTCGGTATCAAAGGCAAATTGGCTCCTTGTTACATTGGACCCTTTCGCATTCTTGCCAAACGGGGAGAAGTTGCCTACCAATTGGAACTACCTTCGCATCTTTCCAGAGTTCACGATGTCTTCCACGTTTCTCAACTCAGGCGTTGCTTCGCGGATCCTATTCGTGGAGTGGACCACGAAACGCTTGATCTACAAGATAACCTCTCATATCGGGAATATCCCGTTCGTATCCTTGATCAAGCCGAGCATACCACTCGACGTTGTAATATCAAGTTTCTCCAGGTTCAATGGTCACACCATTCCGAGAAAGAAGCCACTTGGGAAAGGGAGGATCGTCTTCGACTCGAGTACCCCACCTTCTTTCCGGAGGATCCTAAATCTCGGGACGAGATTCTTTTGAGTGGGGGTGAGTTGTCACACCCTAGCTAGTTCAAGCATTAGAGTGTGCATCATGTTTAATTTCCTTTTAAGTTTGAAATGGGGATGACAGAACCCCCAATACCCCCTGGAAACAACTAGGGTTTACTAAAATTATTTTCAATGAACCTGAAATGCCCTTCTAAAAAGTTCACTCTCTTTGTCTTGGGTTGGAACCTCTGGCAAAATTGGTGCACAATTTTCTAGGTGAACAGAAGGTCATTGAATTAAATCATAAGTATTTGATTTTGGGCATTTAAATGCTATAAAATAATTTAAATGCTCAAATAATTGTGGAAATAAATGTTTGCTATTGGAATTATTCTAAACAGAGCCCACAATTATTTTCAGGATTTTTGGAAACGTTTTAGTATTTTTAATAAAGCCCAACAGTTGCAGAAAAAAATAGAAAACAGAAACAAATAAGAAAAAGAGAGAGAGGGAAACCACCTGGGCCTCACCTGTGCTGGCCCAGCCCACCTGGCTCGGCCCAGCCGACTGGCCTTGCCATTCGTCCTCCTCCTCCCGCCAGGAGGACCAGGAGCTCGTGGCCAGCGCCCGCGGCCACACGCCGGCCACCTCCTGCTTCTGCCAACGCCCTGGAGGCGTCTAGGGGTGCCACACCGACCCCCACGCCCCCCTCTCTTCCTCCCTCACTCTCCCCCTCGTCTCCCTCACCCTCTCCCGCGATGGCCGAGCGCGATCCTCACCGCCGTTCGCCGTAGTCGTCACCAAAGCCACCCCCTCGCCCCTCCGACAAGCCCATTAGCTCCGCGCTACCGTCCTCGACCTCCTTGTCGACTCATGCGACGCCGGACGCCTCCAAGCGCCTCCCCGACGCCTTCTTCTTCCTCGGTCCGCCGAGATCGCCGGCAACACCCCGACGACGTCCGATCTCCCCCGAGCCCGCTGAGACGCGTTCTGCAACCGCCGTGAGCTCCTCCACCGAACCCCCCTCTTCTCTGCTTCATTTGCTCGCCGTAGACGCCGCCCCCTTGCTCACCGTAGCACGCCGCCGCGCGAGCTCGACGCCGGCGTCACTCCGGTGACCTTTTGGTCAGGCGCGGGTGCCTAACGCACTCATCGCACCTTGTAGCACCTCGCTAGAGCGTCCATTTCCCTGCTAGCTCGCTGCAGTAGCAAAACCGCCAACGGCCGAGCTCCGGCCGCCGCCACGAGCTCAATTCGGGCAAGCTCGCTCCACCCCAGCTCCTCCCACTTGCCCCACTAGATGCGCGCGAGCCCCAGCTATGCGTAGGACCAAACCGCGGTCGATTTGGTCGCCTGTGGGCGATTTCCGAAGCTCTCCGCCGTCTCGGCCTCGCCGGCGACTCAACGCCGGAGGGATTAACCCCGGTGACCAGGGGTTTGACCCCAGTTTGACTCCGCCTGAGACACTGATAGGTGGGGCCGGCTCCTAACTAATTTAGATTAGTTTAAATTAGAGCTAATCACTCTGTTAGAGGTTAATGACGTCGTTAACTAACCCTCTCTCACTGACATGTGGGCCCAGAGCCTAACTAACCCAGTTTAGTGCTAACTAAACACTAACTAACTCTGTTAGTTAGCTGAGAGACTGACAGAAGGGGCCCACCAGTCAGGTTTGACCTGGGCTGGCACCTTTGACCCGCTGACGTCACAGTGACGCAGTGCTGACGCATTAATTCAATTACTGGATTTATTCTTTAATAGGAAATTCCAGAAAATAGTCAAAACTTCTAAAAATCATAGAAAATCAACCATAGCTCCAAATGCAAAGATTTATATATGAAAAATGATTAGAAAAATTCAATCTATCCATCTGTAATGGTTTCATGCATGACAAAACAAGTTAACCTTGCTGTTTAAGCAGAATAAGGTGATGCTCTAATAAGGCCATGTTTAATGAGCTAATATTTGAATCTTTGATTCAAATGAGTTCATCCCCTTCTGTTTTAGCTTGCATTAGGCCAAGACACTTTCATCTTGCCATGTCATAGCATGCATCTTATTGTTGCATATTGCCATGTGTTGATTATGCTTCGGTGTGTCTTTCATGGTAGGTTCTACCTCCGAGGATAACCCCGAGTATCCGTCTGAAGGGCAGTACCCTACTACCACTACAACAGGCAAACCCATTGATCATTCCGATACAACCCATGTTCCCGCTTCTGCTCTTGTTTACTGCATTAAGACAATGCGTTTCAAACTGCTGTGTGCTACGGTAGTTGAACCCTTATCCTCTGCATGACCTGTCATTGCCACAGTAACTAGATGAAACCCAATAGCATGTGTAGGAGTTGATTGAGCCATGTATGTGATTCCTACTTTGCTATGCCTGCTATGCTTAGAGTTGTGTCAGGTCTGGTTCATCCGGGTGATGGGCTAGAGTGAAATGATTACATCGGTAACATGAGGGATGTGTGGAATATGTTTTGGTAAAGGTATCGATGAGAGGCCATGTAGGAGTACATGGTGGGTTGTTTCATTGAGGCCGTCCCTAAGAAATGAGATCTGTATGTGTGATTTAAGATTCAGCTACTACCATGCATTGGGATCCTTAATTGACCCTCTCGGCTTCTTAAATACCTTAGTACTCTGTCCAGGAGTTGCAAATAGTTTCTGGTGTTTGTAGGTTATGCGTTGGCGGCCGTGCGTAGCGCTGACCCTAGGGGTGGGCTATGTTGCGATACACCATGGCACGGTGTACCGAGTCACCTGTTTGGTGTCTCAGGAACCCTGTTCACATCATTCGGGGCCGTATGTGGAAACCTCGGCCGGACTCCCTGCGGATGGAACCTGGATAGGCGATGAACCTGGACTAGAGACTTGAGTGTTTAGGTAGGCCGTGGCCGACACCCTCGTTGGGCCTCCGCTTGAAGGTTGCCGAGTACATGTTGTGTAAACGGCGGTAAGTGGTGAAAGCGTGTATGACGAAGTACACCCCTGCAGGGTATAAAACTATTCGAATAGTCGCGTCCACGGTAAAGGACTACTTGGTTGCCTATACAGTTCATAGACAAGTTAATGGATACTACTAAAAGACTCAAGATAAGTGTGAGTACCGAGGATGGCCCTCTCGTAGGATGACGAGGGAGGATCCATGGTGGAGTATTGTGTTGTTGAGTAGTGGACTCGTGTGCGAAAACTATTTTACTAGTGAAATTCTGTAGGATAGCTTAGCCAAGAGTCAAAGCTGGCTTGCTGCAACAACCCCACCACCTTCTTGGGAATGAGCATGTATATTAGGTTCTGATGTAAGACTTGCTGAGTACCTTTGTACTCATGTTTGCTTAATTACTGTTTTCAGACGACAACACCGCCCCCTCCGATGGGTTCTACGTAGACCTTGACGTCGACGAGTGACTAGCCACCCAGGTGGTGATCCTGGCCATGGAGGGCCCTATGTAGATAGACAGGCTTCGAGAAGCCTTCTTTCTTTCTAGTGTCTGTACTCAGACTAGTTGCTTCCGCATGTGCTTGTATGATTGTATTACTTGAGTGTCGGGTCATGTGACCCCTATCTGTATGAACATGTTATGTATGGCTCTCTGGAGCCTTTAAATAAAGTTCTTGAGTTGTAGAGTTTTGTTGTGATGCCATGTTGTATGTACTCATATCGGGCATATTGTGTGTATGATTGAAATGCTTGGTATGAGTGGGATCCGACAATCTAGTTGTCTATCCTTGGTAGCCTTTCTTATGGGGAAATGTAGTCTAGTGTTCCTCGAGCCATAGTAGTCCGCTACAGCCCGGTTCACCGGAGTCCTGCTAGCCCAGCACTACTATTCAGGACACTTGACTGGCCGACATGTGTTTGTTCCTATGTATGTCCCTTCGGGGAAATGTCACGCGGTGATATCCGGAGTCCTGCCTAGCCTGTTACAGCCCGGGTTCCCCGGAGTCCTGTTAGCCCAGTACTACAGCCAGGAATCACTCGCTGATGACCGACATGCTCGATGTGATTCATGTATGCCTGTCTCCATAGGTCTGTGCCGCTTTGGGTTCACGACTAGCCATGTCGGCCCGGGTTCTCTGTCATATGGATGCTAGCGACACTATCATATACGTGCGCCAAAAGGCGCAAACGGTCCCGGGCCACGGTAAGGCGACACCCCTGGGATACCGTGCGTGAGGCCGCAAAGTGATATGAGGTGTTACCGGCTAGATCTATGTGGCTTGGAATCGGGGTCCTGACAGTTATCAAGACTAATTTCTGGCGCCGTTGCCGGGGAGCATAGCTCTATTCTTTGAGTCACTTGGGATTTATATCTGCTGGACACTATGAATAACTTGAGAGATCCAAAAACCAAGATCTATCCCTCAACTACGAGGGGAGGTAAGGAACTGCCATCTAGCTCTGCACTTGATTCACCTTCTGTTATGAGTAAGTTTGCGACACCTACATCTGCTTCTGCTATTCGTTCTGATATGTCGCATGTTATTGATGATGCCACTTCTGCTATGCATGATACTTATGATGAAACTGCTTCTATGCCTGATACTACAGTGCCCCTTAGTGAATTTCTTGATGAACAAATTGCTAGGGCTAGAGAAAAAGAATTTATTGAATCTGAATACGATGATGATAGTGATGATGAAAATATGCCTGTTATTCCTGAGGGTTATCTTTTTGATATGGAATCTTCTGCCGCTATTTTTGCTTGCAAAGATAGATATGAGCTTAAGAGGTTCTTAATTAAATGGAACAAAGAATCACTTAGAGATAAAATGAGACCCGACCCTGCTTTTGCTACTTCACCTATTTGTGTTCCTGATAAGGATTATGAATTCTCTGTTGATCTTGATATAATTACTTTGGTTGAATCTGATCCGTTTTATGGCTATGAATCTGAAACTATTGTGGCACATCTTACTAAGTTAAATGATATAGCTGCCCTGTTTACTAATGATGAGAGATCGCGTTACTTTTATATACTAAAAATATTTCCTTTCTCATTAAAGGGTGATCCTAAGATATGGTTTAATTCTCTTGATCTTGGTTGTGTGCGTAGTCCCCAGGATATGATTTATTACTTCTTTGCTAAACATTTCCCTGCTCATAAGAAACAAGCTGCTTTGAGGGAAATATACAACTTCGTGCAAATTAAAGAAGAGAGTCTCCCACAAGCTTGGGGGAGGCTTCTCAAGTTACTTAATGCTTTGCCTGATCATCCTCTTAAGAAACCTGAAATACTTTATATCTTTTATAATGGACTAACCGATGCTTCCAGAGATTACCTGGATAGTTGTGCTAGTTCTCTTTTCAGGGAAAGAACACCGGATGAAGCTGAAATTCTATTGAATAATATGTTGACAAATGAAAATAATTGGGCACCTCCTGAGCCAGCTCCTAAGCCAACTCCTGCTCCAATTACTGAGCCTATTCCTAAACCAACTCCGAAGAAGAGAGGTGTTTTATTTCTCAGTCCCGAAGATATGCAAGAGGCAAAGAAATCTATGAAAGAAAAAGGTATTAAAGCTGAAGACGTTAAGAATTTACCTCCTATTGAAGAAATACATGGTCTTAATATACCGCCTGTTGAAGAAGCATACGATCTTAATTATTTATTTACTGAAGAACCTCCTGATCCCGATATCCTGACACAGGTAGTAAAGGTAAATTCTCTCTATAGATATGATAAAGCTGAAGTCCCTCCTACTAAAATTGCTAGTCAGTGCTTGGATGAGTTTGATAACTTTATGTATAAGCAAGACGACTTCAATGCTTATTTTGGTAGACAATTAAAAGAAAATGCTTATATGATTAGACGCTTGGGTGATTATATGGCTGATATTAAAGGTGAACTTAAACTTGTTAGCAAACATGCTTCTATGGTTACCACTCAAGTAGAACAAGTACTTAAGGCTCAAAAAGAAGTGCTTGATGAAATGAATAGTAAGAAAAATGATTATGCTGTTAGAGTGGCTACTAGAACTGGTAGATTGACTCAGGAACCTTTGTATCCTGAAGGCCACCCTAAGAGAATCGAGCAAGATTCTCAAAGAAATAATATTAATGTTCCTAGTTCTTCTAAAAAGAAGAAGAAGAAAAATGATAGAACTGTGCAAACTTCTAGTGAACAGATTGCTGAACCACCTGATAATCCAAATGATATTTCTATGTCTGATGCTGAAACACAATCTGGTAATGAACATGAACCTAGTAAAAATATTAATGATGATGTTCATGATGATGCTCAACCTAGTAATGATAATGATGTAGAAATTGAACCTGCTGTTGATCTTGATAACCCACAATCAAAGAATCAACGTTATGATAAAAGAGACTTTGTTGCTAGGAAACATGGTAAAGAAAGGGAACCTTGGGTTCAGAAACCCATGCCTTTTTCTCCGAAACCATCCAAGAAAAAGGATGATGAGGATTTTGAGCGCTTTGCTGAAATGATTAGGCCTATCTTTTTGCATATGAGATTAACTGATGTGCTCAAAACAAATCCTTATGCTAAATATATGAAGGATATCATTACTAATAAAAGAAAGATACCGGAAGCTGAAATTTCCACCATGCTTGCTAATTATACTTTTAAGGGTGGAATACCAAAGAAACTTGGAGACCCCGGAGTACCCACTATACCTTGCTCCATTAAAAGAAATTATATTAAAACTGCTTTATGTGATCTTGGAGCCGGTGTTAGTGTTATGCCTCTCTCTTTATATCATAGACTTGACTTGAATAAGCTGACACCTACCGAAATATCTTTGCAAATGGCTGATAAATCAACTGCTATACCTATCGGTATTTGTGAGGATGTGCCTGTTGTGGTTGCGAACGTTACTATTTTAACAGACTTTGTTATTCTTGATATTCCCGAGGATGATAGTATGTCTATTATTCTTGGAAGACCTTTTCTTAATACTGCAGGGGCTGTTATTGATTGCAACAAAGGCAATGTCACTTTTCATGTTAATGGTAATGAGCATACGGTACACTTTCCGAGGAAACAACCTCAAGTTCATAGTATTAACTCTATTGGAAAAATTCCATCGATTATATTTGGAGGTTTTGAATTTCCTCTTCCTACTGTCAAGAAGAAATATGATATTCTTATTATTGGGGATGTGCATATCCCCGTTGAGGTAACTTAGTGTTATTCGAAATTTCTCCGGTTTCATGATTATCGAAATGGGTTTGTTAACAAGACTTGATCAACCTTGTTAGTGGATTCTTTTTGATGAGCATGAGATGGATGAAACTAGAAGCACAACCTTCTGTACCCCACTTTTACTTTCTGTTATTTATATTAAATAAAGTAAAAATAGTATTTTCTATTTATTTCCTGATTTATCCGTGCAATATAAAAATATCCTGAAAATAAAAGTCCTCAGAATGCCATGCCAATTTAATATGATTTTTTCGGGAATATTTGAGGATTTACTGTGCAAAAATTACCGCGGGAGGAGCTGCCACCTGGTCACGAGGGTGGTGGGCGCGCCCCCTGCCTCGTGGGCCCATGGTGGCCCTCCTCCACTTATCCCAGCACCCATCTTCTTCCTCTATCTCACACAAACCCGAAAAACCAACTCAAGCACGAGTTCCAGCCACTTTTGCTGTGATTTTCGATCTCCTTGCTCAAAGCACCTCTCGCAAAACTGCTTGGGGAGATTGTTCCTTGGTATGTGACTCCTCCATTGGTCCAATTAGTTTTTGTTCTAGTGCTTTATTCTTTGCAAATTTGTGCTGTATAGGTGACCATGTTCCTGAGCTTGCATGTCAAATTTATATGGTTCCAAGTAGTTCTAATGCTTGATATAGGCTCTAGGCACTTGTAGGAGTAGTTGCTATCAGTTTTATTGAAGTTACTAAAAATTTCAGAATTTTTCAGAGAAAAACAATATGTTTAGGAAGATGTTCCAAGGTGGTTCCTCTAAGAAGCAAGGACCCAGGATTGCTATGCGCGATGCTGATGAGGATCCACCAAGAGACGCTCCAGTACGGCCTTGCGAATGGCCATCAGAAAATTTTATGGACCGTGCGGGAATTAAAGAAGAATTCAAAGCATATTTGTGCAATGCCAGTCTTGAAGATTTTGAGGCTAACAAATGCCCCCAGTATCATGATCTCACAAGTTCATTTGTGAGGAGGTTTGAGTATTCATCTTCGCATAATTCTCCTTCAGTCATGTTTGATCTTTATGACAAATCTTATACCATGGACCTAGAGGATTTCACTTCTGCTTGCGAACTTCCATCATGGGGCAGTATTAGGGATCCCCCTAAATCTGAATTTAGAAACTTTCTTGCTAGTATAACTATGGGGGAATCCAGAGACATAACGCATGCTACCATAGGGAGCATTCACTTTCCTGCTATACATTATTTTGCTCTCTTCATCGGTAGATGCATAAATGCTAAGGATGAAGCATGTCACATGTGTGTCCCTGATCTCAGCATTCTTAGGAGTGCTGTGTTAGGAGACCAATCTTATCATATGGGAGCCATTGTAGCTCGTAGGTTGCATCATAATAAACATAATGGAGATTTCTTTGGAGGAATTTATGCAACCCGCTTAGCTCATTTTCTTGAAATAGACATTCGTGAGGGTGATATGGAGTTGCCTCCTGCATATTTAGATTATAACTCTATGGCTTCGCACCAGTTTATCGAGAGGCCTGAATCACCTCTCTTATATCGATTAATTTTTGATAAACGACGTGTTTTCCGTATTACTCTCCCTGCTCCTGCCTTCTTTGATTCACAGACAAAAGTAAGATATGTTATTACCAGAGAGGAGGCAGAAGAGTACGAGAGGAGAGCGGAGGCAGCTCGACTCCATGCTGCAACACAGCAGGCGATAACCGATGCACATCAGTACGATCCCAACTATTCTTCATCATCACAGTACGACCCCAACAACTATTATTATGGATATCCGCCAGGCCAGCCGTGGCCATAGACCAACTTAGGCCAAAAGCCTAAGCTTGGGGGAGTACGTATCTCTCACCGACGTTACATTTATGATTCACACACACTCATTGCTAGATGTCGGTGCTCATACTTTTTCACTATAATATCCATGCTAGTTTATTTTCTTTTTCCTGATTTCTTCTTGTGTGTTTGTTAAACCTTAAGAAAAAAAATTAGTAGTAGTTTATTTTTCTGCTGTAGTAGTAATAATTAAAAAGAAAACCCAAAAATATTTCCCGTTCTTCTTTTGCTTGTTGGGAGCTTTCCCGTGTAAATAATTTTATTTCTTTTCTTTTCTTTGGGGGTCAGTAGGAGAAGACCTTAATTAAATTGTTGAAGTGGCTCTTATATGCATTATTGTTGATTTAACCAAGAACCCATATTGCCTTGTCTTCTCCTGTTTATTGAATGATCGCAGATTCCAGCTTAGTCCAATGCATGTACACTCTTATTATTATTCACACCGTTCGGTCGTGCAAGTGAAAGGCAATTATGATGATATATGATGGACTGATTGAGATGAGAAAAGCTGGTATGAACTCGGCCTCTTTTGTTTTTGTAAATATGATGAGTCCCTCGTTCTTGATTCAGCTTATTATGAATAAACATGTTTGCAATGACAATTAGAGATCATAGTTGCTTGTGCCATGCTTGATTAGCTATGAGTTATAATGATTTACCTTGTGTGCCAACATGCTATTGAGATGATTATGATGTGGTATGATGGGGTGGTATCCTCCTTTGAATGATTTAAGTGACTTGACTTGGCACATGTTCACGCATGTAGTTGAAACAAAATCAACATAGCCTTCACGACATTTATGTTCATGGTGGATTATATCCTACTCATGCTTGCATCCAATGTTTATTAATTTTAATGCATGTACATGGCTGTTGTCGCTCTCTAGTTGGTCGCTTCCCAGTCTTTTTCTAGCCTTCACTTGTACTAAGCGGGAATACTGCTTGTGCATCCAATCCCTTAAACCCCAAAGTTATTCCAGATGAGTCCACTATACCTTCCTATATGCGGTATCTACCTGCCGTTCCAAGTAAATTTGTATGTGCCAAACTCTAAACCTTCAAATAAACATTCTGTTTTGTATGCTCGAATAGCTCATGTATCAACAAAGGCTGTCCTTATCTTCCGTGTTAGGCGGGTTATTCTCAACAGGAGTGGACTCCGCTCCTCACTCACGAGAAAATGGCTGGTCACCGGGATGCCCAGTCCCATGCTTTATGCAAACTAAATCAAAATTAATTGCAAACAAAACTCCCCCTGGGACCTGATGTATGCTGGAGGCACTCGTTGTTTCGAGCAAGCCATGGATTGATGCTTGTTGGTGGAGGGGGAGTATAAACTTTACCATTCTGTTTGGGAACCGCCTATAATGTGTTTAGCATGGAAGATATCGCCATCTCTTAGTTGTTACGTTGATAATGAAAGTATACCGCTCAAAATACAATTTATCTCTATTTCAAAACCGAGCTCTGGCACCTCTACAAATCCCTGCTTCCCTCTGCGAAGGGCCTATCCATTTACTTTTATGTTGAGTCATCACCCTCTTATTAAAAAGCACTAGCTGGAGAGCACAACCGTCATTTGCATTCATCACTGTTAATTTATATTGGGTATGACTATGATTGGATCTCTTTTACCATGAATTACAATGTCTAGTCAGTCCTTGATCTTTAAAGGTGCTCTGCATTTATGTTTTGCGGTCTCACAAAGGGCTACTGAGATACCATCTTGTTATATCATATTATGATTGTTTTGAGAAAGTGTTGTCATCCGAGATTTATTATTATGACTTGCTAGTTGATTATGCTATTGATACGAGTAATTATGAGACCTGAGAATTATTGCAAATGTGGTTAGTTATGATCTATGCTGAAAACTTGAATGCTGGCTTGACATAGTTACAACAACAAGAGCAAACAGAGTTTGTAAAAGTTTTTCTTTCTTTCAGTTTGTCAACTGAATTGCTTGAGGACAAGCAAGGGTTTAAGCTTGGGGGAGTTGATACGTCTCCGTCGTATCTACTTTTCCAAACACTTTTGCCCTTGTTTTGGACTCTAACTTGTATGATTTGAATGGAACTAACCCGGACTGACGCTGTTTTCAGTAGAATTGCCATGGTGTTGTTTTATGTGCAGAAAACAAATATTCTCGGAATGACCTGAAACTCCACAGAACATCTTAGAAAAAACAATAAAAAATCCTCGCCAAAGATGAAGACCAGGGGGCCCACACCCTTCTCACGAGGGTGGCCCCCCTAGGGCGCGCCCCCTACCTTGTGGGCCCCCTGGAAACCCTCCGACGCCAACTCCAACTCTATATATTTGCTTTCGGCGAGAAAAAAAATCAGGGAGAAGAAATCATCGCGTTTTACGATACGCATCCGCCGCCAAGCCCTAAAACCTCTCGGGAGGGCTGATCTGGAGTCCGTTCGGGGCTCCAGAGAGGGGGATTCGTCGCCGTCGTCATCATCAACCATCCTCCATCACCAATTTCATGATGCTCACTGCTGTGCGTGAGTAATTGCATCATAGACTTGCTAGACGGTGATGGGTTGGATGAGATTTATCATGTAATCGAGTTAGTTTTGTTAGGGTTTGATCCCTAGTATCCATTATGTTATGAAATTGATGTTGCTATGACTTTGCTATGCTTAATGCTTGTCACTAGGGCCCGAGTGCCATGATTTGAGATCTGAACCTATTATGTTTTCATGAATATATGTGAGTTCTTGATCCTATCTTGCAAGTCTATAGTCACCTACTATGTGTTATGATCCGGCAACCCCGAAGTGACAATAATCGGGACCACTCCCGGTGATGACCATAGATTGAGGAGTTCATGTATTCACTATGTGCTAATGCTTTGTTCCGGTTCTCTATTAAAAGGAGGCCTTAATATCCCTAACTTTCCAATAGGACCCCGTTGCCATGGGAGGGTAGGACAAAAGATGTCATGCAAGTTCTTTTCCATAAGCACGTATGACTATATACGGAATACATGCCTACATTACATTGATGAATTGGAGCTAGTTCTGTGTCACCCTATGTTATGACTGTTACATGATGAGCCGCATCCGCCATAATTATCCATCACTGATCCGGTGCCTACGAGTTTTCCATATACTGGTTCTCGTTTATTTTACTTTTCCGCTGCTACTGTTACAATCACTACAAAATACCAAAAATATTACTTTTGCTGTCTTTACTTTTGTTGCCGCTACCACCACTATCATATTACTTTGCTACTAAACACTTTGCTACAGATACTAAGTTTCCAGGTGTGGTTGAATTGACAACTCAGCTGCTAATACTTGAGAATATTCTTTGGCTCCCCTTGTGTCGAATCAATAAATTTGGCTTGAATACTCTACCCTCGAAAGCTGTTGCGATCCCCTATACTTGTGGGTTATCAATCACCGTCACTCACTCGTAGAGATTGACGATCTCCTGCGACGGGCGCCGGGGCGAGTAGCCCCAGTTCGTCTTCGCCCGCGGCGGTGTGATGGTGAAGGCCGGAAGATTGATGTGATCCACGCCAAGGTTGCGGACGTAGAAGAAGGAGTTCCGCCACTTCTTGGCAGAATCCTCCAGTGGGATCTTGGGGAAATCTGCCCCGACCGCTTCGAGATGACGGCGGCGCCGCAGTCGGCAAACTCCCCGGCCGACGGGCCCTGCTGCTTCAAGGAGAAGAAGCGCGCCCAGAGGTCGATCGTAGGCTCGACCCCCAGGTACCCCTCGCAGAGGGTGACAAAGCTGGAGAGCTGGACGATGGCGCCGGTACCAAGATGGTGTGGCTGGAGCCTGAAGAACTCCAAGAACACACAGAAGAAGGTGCTCACCGGCAGCCCGAATCCATGCTCGAAGTGCGTGAGGAAGACCACGCGCTCCTGCCCCTCGGGTTGAGGCCTCTGCTCGCCCAGTGGGATCGTCTGCACGCACCCGTTCCACTACCCCGCAATAAGTGCGCACGTACACGCACAGTAACTGCCCGGGGAAGAGCAACCGGCCCCGGACGCCGCAATAAATCAGCGCGCTTGGGCCGAGGGCGTGCGGCGGTGGGCTCCAGCCCGTCGCCCGGTCCCATCATGCGCGTGCCCTGTTAAGCCCCTCCGACTTTCGGGCACCACGTGGCGCCCGCGCGAAGCCCAAGGAATCGCCCCAAGATTCGGCAGACTTCTCGGTTCCCGCCATGGCCGGGATGCCACGATCTGGTTCCGAGAAAACCGGCACACAGTGGGTGTTGCCAGACCCGGCGCTCGCAGAATCCACCTTGCTTACGGGGGAAACTGCGAAGGCCCACTCATCCGAAGACGGCGGACCTTCACAACTTCGGGGACTACTGTCGGGGGGATGGACCCCGGGCAGGCAACAGAACCCGGATCCTCTTCAAAAACAACGGGGTTGGCACTGCCCCTCAATACCGGCACACGCTTGGCCGGGTCACTCGACCCGGCCAAGCCCCGCAAGCCGGCCAGACTAGCCGACCCGGCAAGACATGTCGACTTGGCCCCAACAACTAGCGCAAGACAGCCGAACCCGGCATGACCAAAGCCTCCTCAACAAGCCAGTGCCACCCGTGGCGTGCTACGCAATCCAGCTGCGGGTCAACTCTCGTCCCATCCAGGCCGTATGATGGGGACAAGACTTCAATCAATGATGATCGAGGCAACAGTGCCCCGCCCATGCCTCTGGTCAGCGGGTACGTACCAACAGTGTCCCTCACCTACCCGCTGACCAGGGCCGGCATGGCTACAGTGCCCCCGCCTTCACCGCTGACAACAACAAGCGGCGACTTGACGGAGAGCACTGTACGCGACTCGACTCGGCCATGCCCTGACGATCGACAAGACGACGCACAGTCCCCCTAGGCATGCGGGGCCCGCACCTAGGGGAATCCGGCGAACCACAAGCCCTCAGCGGGACCCAGCCCGGGTTCCTGGGCACCGACAATACGGACCCACCGACTTGTAACATTACCATTGTACCCCTGGAGGGTTGACCTATAAAGCCCCCCAGGAGCCCTCATGCACACAAGGAGACATGATCACACACAAGAGAACTCATTCCATCACACACACCTAGTTAGCAACACCTGAGGAGAGGGAACTGCCTAAGCCTTGGCCAGCTTCCTTCCTCCTCCATACAGCTCCAGGAGCAACATTTTACTATCAATCATACAACTACACTCAGCAGGACTAGGGGCATTATCTCTCTGGAGAGCCCTGAACCTGGGTATGTCCAGCGTCCCACGTCCGCTCATGCCAACCTCGCCTCTGGAGTCCACCAGCGCCCTCGAGCCTCCTCCTCTCTTTGGCCATCCCTTGGCATCTGCCGTGCACCCACCATGACAGTTGGCGGCCACCATGGGGCACCTCGAGGATCTGGCCGGGAGCATGCCTCAGACGGGGCCCTTCTCCTACACCGACGAGTCCGCCGTGCTGGCGGACGACGTCATCGGCGTGCTTGCCGCCTCCTTCGCCGTGCTGCGCATCTCCGATGCGTTCGTGGCTGACGAGTACCCCAGTGAGGTGCTCAGCTACTCCGACTCTCCCCTCTCCCTCGGTGGCGGCGTTTCCGCCGGGGCAGTGGACGTTCATGTGGAGGTCTTCGTCACCGGCGACGGCGTCTCCTCCTCATGAAGCGAGACGAGGAAGGCTGCCGAAGCCAGGGCCGCAGCGGAACGGATCGAGCCGTACGATCCGTTGCGCGTCGCGATGCAGAGCCTCCGCATCCCCATCGGCACCAACGTCGACGCCAGCAACGTTGCTGAGGCCCAAACCCAGCTCGAGGAAAGGCGCCAGCAGATGCTGGACCTATCCGAGACGCTTGCCGCCACTCAGCGTCGGCTGGACGCCGCTCAGCTAGATTGCGATGCCGCCTACGGATTCAAGCCTGCCGCGGCCGGCCCTAGCTAGGTCACCGATGTGCGTACCCGGGGAGGAGCGATCGGCCGGGCCCTCGGCGCCGTCCCAACCGTCTAAAAGACCCCATTGAAGAACATGCGCTCTGACCAGGCAGCCGCAGACGGCCTGGACCAGCTCGCGGGTGAGGAGCTGAAAGAGCGCATCGGGAGGATGCGCGAACTCCTCCATGCCGCCAAGACCCAACAGGACCGCCTCAACCAGCCCGGCAAGCCGGCGGGATCCGGCTCCGCCCGCCTTGGTGGGTCCGACGAACTTCTGCACACCGCTTCCTCGCCACCCGACAAGGCGCACTCCGGCCGAGCCTGGACTCGGCGCGACCCGGCCGCTACAGCCGCCGATGGATTGGGCGACGAGCTCGTCCTAGAGATCCAGCACGGACCCGGTTAGCATGGCCGGCGTCCGGCCAACCGACACGCCCCCCCGAGGCCTGGCCGCAAGTCGACTCGGCCCACGCGCCATCGACGACGCTGACGCTCGCCACCGCCTCGATCGGCTCGCTCACTCCCTGGAGATGGAGGAGAGCGGTGCTATCGGGCCGGCGTGCTTCGGCCCGCGCATCCGGGAGGAGCCCTTCCCCAAAGGATTCATGCTCCCCCGCGACACCCCCAAGTACAACGGGACGGTGAAGCCAGAAGACTGGCTCACTGACTACACCATGGCCATTGGCATTACCGGTGCCAATCATCGTCTCGCCGTGCGCTACGCATTGCTCATGCTCCAAGGGTCGACCCGCACATGGTTGAACAGCCTGCCAATGGGCAGCATCAACACATGTGTGGACTTCGAGGAAGCCTTCATCCGCAACTTCACGGGGGCCTACAAGCGACCCGGCCGCCCTAGCCAGCTCGCCATGTGCGTGCAGGGGCCTACGGAGACCGGTCACGAGTACCTCGCACGCTAGACCGAGCTCCGGAACAGCTGCGAGGGCGTCCATGAAGTCTAGTCGATCCAGTACTTTGTCAATGGGTGCCGAGATGACACCCTCCTCAAGCAGAAGCTCTTACGCTCCGAGCCGACCACCATGGCCGCGCTCATGGTGACAGCGGACAAGTACTCCAACGCCGACTCCGCCATGAAGATCCAGGTGGCGCTGGATGAAGCTGGCAAGGTGAAGCCGGTTCCCCCTCCGAAGCCGGCCGACGAAAGCAGATGACAGCAACATCACCAGAACAACAAGCGCAAGGCCGACCAGCCGGCGCCGCGTCGCGACGACCGGCTCGTCGCGGCCGCCGAGCCCGCGGCGGACCAGGCGGCGAAGCATCGGCAAACCGGCAAGACGGCATGGCAATCCACCATGAGCTTCAAGCAGATGTTCGATGCCCCCTGCAAGCACCACAGCGGCGCAAAACCCTCCACGCACACGCTTCGGCAGTGCGTCATCACCAAGCGCATCATGAGAGGTGACGTCCCGCCCCCTCCGGCTCTGGCTCCAGGCGCGGAACAACCGCTTCCGCCGCCTCCAGCTGGCGGCGCGATGCGCGACGACACCTACTCGGACCAGAACGCGGCCTACGTCGTCTTCACCAGCCTCGGCGACGACAAGCGCAGCGAGCGCCTCCTTCGGCAGGAGGTGAACAGCGTCGTCCCGACCAAGCCGGAATTCATGCATTGGTCGGATCGCCCGATCACCTGGACCCAGGAGGATCACCCGACAGTCATGCCGAGTGGTTACACCCTTGTCCTCAACCCCACCATCGTCGCACGGTGCACATGCAAGTTCTCCCGAGTCCTCATGGACGGCGTCAGCAGCATCAACATCCTCTATCGTGACACAATGACCAAGCTCGGCCTCAAGGCCGAGGACCTGGAGCCGACCCGAACGATCTTCCACGGCATCGTGCCCGACCTCTCCTGCTCCCCCATTGGCCGGGTCCGGCTAGACGTCCTGTTCGGTGACAGCAGCCACTTCCGGCGCGAACCGATCTGGTTCAAGGTGGTGGACCTGTCCAGCGTGTATCACACGTTGTGGGGCCGGTCCGCGCTCGCCATGTTCATGGTGGTTCCCCACTACGCGTACCTAAAGATGAAGATGCTGGGTCCCAAGGGCCTCATCACCATCACCGGAGATTATCACAAGTCCCTGGAGTGCGCCCGAGACGGCGCCAAGTTGGCCGAGTCGCTGGTCATTGCCGAGGAGCGGCGCTAGCTCGACCGGATCGTCGCCCTGGCAGGCGAGGCCTCCGCCGCGTCGATCCTGACCTCGGACCCGGCCGACGAGGCCGCCTTCAAGCCCTCCAAGGAGATCAAGAAAGTGAAGCTCAACCCAGAAGACCCCAGCTGTAGCAAGCACATTGTCGTAGGCGCCCGCCTCGATAGCAAATAGGAAGGCGAGCTCATCGACTTCCTCCGTGAGAATCGGGATATCTTCGCATGGACCCCCAAGGACATGCCGGGTATCCCGAGGAAGTACGCCGAGCACAAACTTCACGTTCGCAAGGACGCCAAGCCTGTCCGTCAACCCCTACGACGATTTTCCGAAGAAAAGAGAAGAACCATTGGTGAAGAGGTCGCCAAGCTTTTGGCGGCCGGCTTCATAATGGAAATGTTTCACCCCGAGTGGCTCGCCAATCCAGTCCTCGTCCTGAAGAAGAACAAGACCTGGCGCATGTGAAAGGATCAATATGGTTGACTAGAGGGGGGTGAATAGGCAACTAACAATTTTAGCTTTTCTTTAGCAATTTAAACTTTGCATCAAAGTAGGTTGTCTAGATATGCAACTATGTGAGCAACCTATATGATGCAACAAGGATAGGAACACAAGCAAGCAAGATACATGAAACAAATAATCTTGCACAAGTAAAGGCACGAGATAACCAAGAGTGGAGACGGTGGAGACGAGGATGTGTTGCCGAAGTTCCTTCCCTTTGAGAGGAAGTACGTCTCTGTTGGAGCGGTGTGGAGGCACGATGCTCCCCAAGAAGCCACTAAGGCCACCGTAATCTCCTCACGCCCTCACACAATGCGAGATGCCGTGATTCCACTATTGGTGCCCTTGGAGGCGGCGACCAAACCTTTACAAACTAGGTTGGGGCAATCTCCACAACTCAATTGGAGGCTCCCAACGACACCACGAAGCTTCACCACAATGTACTATGGCTTCGCGGTGACCTCAACCGTCTAGGATGCTCAAACACCCAAGAGTAACAAGATCCACAAGGGATTAGTGGGGGGAATCAAATATCTCTTGGTGGAAGTGTAGATCGAGGCCTTCTCAACCACTCCCGAGCAAATCAAAAAGTTTGGTCGGCTAGGGAGTGAGATCGGGCGAAAATGGAGCTTGGAGCAATAATGGAGCTTAGGGGTGGAAGAGGTAAGTCAACGGGGAAGAAGGGGACCCCTTATATAGTGTGGGAAAGGATCCAACCGTTACCCACCAACCAGCCCGCAGTCAGCGGTACTACCGCGCCTGGCCAGCGGTACTACCGCAAGGCCGCACGGTACTACTGCTTGCAACCAAGCGGCACTACCGCACGACTGTGCAGTACTACCGTGCCGACCCATGGTACTGCCGCAACCCTAGCAACAGAAAAGATAAACAGACGCGCAGGAGCTGGGGGCGGAACTTCTGCACGCGCGGTACTACCGCGCCCCCCATGCCGTACTACCGCGAGGCAAAAATCCCAGCCAGGGGGGAAGGGAAGCTTCCGTGCCTACTTCCGCAAAGAAACGGAAGTAGCAAAAACCCGACACAGTAGTACTGCCGAGGGGCGGTACTACTGCCTGACTGCATAGCGCGGTACTACCGCTCGGCGAAAGCGGTACTACCATGGGCACCCGCGGTACTACCGCGCCACCGTGCGGTACTACCGTGGATGCCTACGGTACTACCGTTGTCCTGAGAGCAGTACTACCACAACCAACAACAGCAGCCAGTCAAGGGAGGCAAGAAGACGGAGGAAGCTCCAAGGAAAAAGGAGGGGACAAGAAGGAGACGTGTACGTGATGATTCCACCCGAACCTTTCCAACGCGGACCCCCTCTTAATAGTACGGCTTTCCTACGACTCAAATCCACCAAAAAGAAACGTAGAAAAGACGCCGTCTTCATCAGTCTTCGAGGGGCACCCAATCGTCTTGTGCCTAGCAATGAAGTGTCTGGAATACTCATGCACACGATTAGTCCGCAAATGCGTTGTCATCAATCACCAAAACACTTAGGGATAAATATGCCCTTACAATCTCCCCCTTTTTGGTGGATTGATGACAATACGGGATTTGCACAAAGAAAATAATATTTAAGTAAATGCAAAACCCTCCTCTCTATAATATAGACGGGCTCCCCCTAGATGTGTGCCACCTAGATGAGTGCTTTGGACTGCACGGCACACGAATACTAGGATCAAAGCTCCCCCTATATTATAGAGACAAGGCAAAACTATCACTAGACAAGATAGCACACACATAAGTTAACTACGATAGATAAAGTGCATATGTTTTACACCATATGTAGGAAAGGTCTCGAAAGCACAAACCAAACAAGAGCAACCAAGCACAAACGAGGTCCAAAAGACAAAGCAAATAAACGCACACCAAGCACGACACAAGCAAATCCCTACACTCTCTCCCCCTTTGGCATCGAGACGCCAAAAAGGCAGAGAGGACACCTACACACATGGGGTGGCTCAGGCAGAGAAGTCGCCCCACTGCTCCTCGTGCTCCTTGTCAGACTCAGCAGCGGGGATAGTCTCCTCAAGGTCGTCCTCTGAACTGGTCCACTTGTATCCCTGCTTTGACATCCAGGCAGCCTCAGGTGTGATGACGTCCTCAGACCCGCCAGACACATCCTCTCCAAAGAGCCTCATAACCTTCTTGTCACGGCGGCGACTCTCCTTGTCTGCCACGTGAGCCCTGTACTGTGCCTTCGCCTGTAGGCAGAAGAGAGTCTTCATCTTGTCCTTTAGCTTCTTGGCCCATGACGGCTCAGAGGAAGGAGTGGTGGACCTAGCAGCACGGTCCTCAGCAACAACTGCCTCCTCACCAGCAGCCCTCCTAGCAGAAGAGGCCTCGGCACGGGTAGTGGTGTTGGCCCAGTTGGGCTCGACGCGGAGGCTGATGGACTCATGGCGAATCCAGTCTGGAGCAAGGAACTCATCACCCGGGTACATCTTCTCCCAAGTGGTGGAGAGCAGCAGAAACAAGTACGGTCCATAGATAGGTACCTTGCGAGTGAACACCGCAAACCGAAGCTCACACCACATGATGTGTGAGACATCAAGTGGCTGAGTCTGAGAAGAACGTGCCTCTGCACACAAGACCAACATGTACACTAGATATGCATGGACCTTGTCCTTGTCGCCAATGCGTGGGAACAGAGTGTTGCGGAAGATGCGATGCATGATATCCAGAAAGGAGTTTAACACCCAAGTTGACTTGCCATTGGGGAGCACCTTCTCAACAAGGAAAGGCTGAAGCAGGTTCTTGTTGGCAGACTCAGAGTTGGCATGGGGGCGAACACCAACGGGGGTGTGAAGCCCATCATCAGGAATGTGCAGCAGATCCATGAACTCTTTCCATGTAGCAGACAGCTGACGGCCATTGGTCATCCAGGTCATCCTCCGCTCCACCCCGAGATGAAAGTACACTGAGGCAAAGAACTGACAGATGAGCTTAGGGTCATAGTCATGGTGAAAGGAGATCACCGGCTCAATAGCAAACTGCTCCACCAAGTCCAGAGGCTCTCCAAAATAGTCACGAAACTTGTCCTTCCACATGTGATGCATGTCTATCCACTTGACCTCCACGAAGGTATTCTGCTTGCTCTTAATCACATCCAGATAGATGAGAGCCTGTTGCTTGTTCCAGAACAGCTCAGTGCCTCTGAGCACAGCCCGAGGAGTCACATAGGGATTGACCCTCCGGCGTTCGACATACTCAGAGACAGAAATCTCGTCCATGCCCTTAGCAGGTTCCTTTTGCTTGCTGGCAGTGGTCTTGACATTGCGCTTGGGGGCATTGGAGCCCTCTGGGGCTTCATCTTGGGGGTTGCGCAGACGCTTGGAGCCAGTGTCATGACTGGGATTGGAACGGTGAGAGCCACCACCTGAGACACAAAACGCAAAACACCCACAACAGCCAGGAGGGATTAATGCAAAGACCACAACAAAGCAAGTGAAACAAGCAGAAAGCACACATGATAAATGCCTAGAGAGAGATTTGATCCCTACGGTAGTACTGCCAAGTGTTGCGAAGCTAAGATAGTAGTACGACTCTTAGGCGCGGTAGTACCATGCAAGGTCACGGTAGTACCGGGTCTAGGAGCGGTAGTACGACCTTAGCGCCTCGGCTGGCGTGGTAGTACCGCATCTGTAGAGCGGTAGTACCGCACGAGCTAGCACGGTAGTACCGCACCTGACGGGCGGTAGTACCGCAAGAGCGGTAGTACCGCACATCAGACACGGTAGTACCACACCGCGTCAGATCTGAACAGGTTCAAATCTGAAAAATCCCGCAAAACAACGGCGGTACTACGGTTGGACAAAGCTACCACAAGACAACATATCAAGTATGATTCCTACGCATCACGACTCTCCTACATCCTACTCTTGCATAGATTTGGCCTAAAATCTCAAGAACAACAAGTTTCTCTCCAAAAACCTAGAAGCAAGAGAACAGCCAAGAAAAAGAGGGATTTGGGGAAAAACCTTGGTCCATGGCAAGAGGAAGTGGTGGGGAAT